>NC_141991.1:210834747-211001383 GCF_049901715.1 Pseudonaja textilis | reverse complement strand
TCCTACTTGAGAGGTATATATATGTGAGCAGGTATGTTATCAGAGGAGATTTGGTTGACATGTATTTGGATTTTCCAAAAGCTTTTGCCAAACTATCTCATCAAAGACTACTGAATAAGTTTAATAGCTTTCCAGAACAGGGGTTGTCAACCTTTTGGATCTCAGGGACCACCAAACTCATAATTTCAAATCCTGCGGACCAGAGATCCTGAGAAAATCCCCCAAAAAGGTCTGCAGGAAAATTCCCCACCCCATTTTCCTACCAATCGATCATTCTTTATTTGGGATCACAGGATACCGTCTCAGGGGGGGAGAGAGAGAGAGAGAGACTTTTGGCTTCATGCAAGTAAAGCATCAGAAGCATCAGAAGTCTTTCTTTCTCTCCCCCAAACTCCACCAGAAATAAGTCTTTGCCAGCGCAACCTCTTGGAGCATGATGACTTGCAGGGTCCCAAAGACTCATTTCTGGCAGAGTTTGGGGAAGAGAAAGAAAGACTTTTGCTGCTTTCCTTGCATGTAGCCAAAAGTAGCAGAAGAAAGAAGCTGAAAGAAGCAGCCCGGTGGCCAGACCAGGCGCATGGGTGAGTGGGGCAAGTACGCCCCTCTGCCCTTTCCCCCCTCCCCTCACTATCTCATGTTGTTCGCAGTGCAAACGACGCAAGCCTTGTGTTCCCATGGGCCATGTGGGCGGCACAGCCCTGTATTCCTGTGCAGCCTGGATTAATTGCTTTGGGGGAAGCTTTGGGGGTGACATTTCTCTGTGGACCACCAAATTTTATCACGGATCACCAGTGGTCCCTGGACCACTGTTGGCGACCACTGTTCTACAGTATCCCTCCTTATCGTAATCTGCTTGCTGATTTCTAGTTCCAGTTATAAGAAGTCATATATTGAAAGCAGGATTTATGTAGTGAAAAGCCTGATCTTGCTCTGTCGCAGTAATTCTGGTCAACATTGCTTATTATTGACAGACCCAAACTAATACACCATAAACAATGTTGCTGGGAGAAAAAAGGTAACAACAAATCTCCTGCTTCTTCTGAACAACCCACATAGTATGCTACTAGATGTTTGATCATGTTTGTCAATTAACCAATGAGGAAACTGAAGAGGGCTGAAAATGGAGATTAGAAGTGGAAAACAGCAGATTGCTAAATAGCTTGACATTCATAATAAGAGCAGCTATTGAATAGTATACCTCTGTTTTAAGTTACAAGACTTCATTTTATTTAATTATTGGGTGTACCAGCTACTTAAATATAACATCTTCTATAACCACAGAGATAAAGGTATAAAGATTGGCATAAATAATTTTTCCTTTCCAAAGGAACTTTTAAACTTCACTTTTCTGTCTATGGCTCCCTGCTGCTTTGACTTAGTATCGCAAAGTATTGTTTTAAATTGTTTTTAATGTCAATTTTTTAATATTTTGCAATGGATTTTTTAAACTATAAATATGTTTTGTTTTAGTATATGATATAGGAAATGGCATGGATTAAGGCTACAGTTAGGATTATGAATTATGGAATTGAAGAGTCAGAAGGGACCACCAAAGTCATCTAGCACAAGCCTATACAACTTATAAAGGGCTACATTGATAGGTTCAAAATCATATTGAGCTTATAATTATTATTAACCAAAAAACATGAACCTCTAGTTAAAACCTCTGGATATGAAGAACCCACATCTTTCTGCAGAATTCTGAAGGTCTGCAGTCCCAGCCTGGTCGGCCTTTTGTTTCTTGCCTATTTTTCTGTGTGGATTGTCATTGTCCATCTTTTTGTTATCACTTTATCCAATAGGACGGTACACTTCTGAGAGTGATATATGGAGTTATGGAATTTTCCTCTGGGAGACCTTCAGCTTAGGCGTATGCCCGTATCCAGGCATGACTAATCAGCAAGCACGGGAACAAGTGGAGAAAGGTAATGTGCATGTGTGGTTTGTAATGAATATCTATTAAATAATTCCACCTGATTATTTGTATGGCTTTTATAAAATAGGCTGAAATTCCAACACTGAACAGGAGATAATTCAGCATAGCTGAAATACTATAACAGGTATTCGTGCTAGATAATACATTTTGCTATTTGATTATTTAGATAACCAGCATCTTACAATAAAGTCATTGTACAAGGCTAATCTTTAGTTATCTGTAAGTTTTTAGAAGAACTACATGTACATTATTTGATGAAGTGGACTTTGGCTCTTAGAATGACGTGCACATTAAGGCTGTGCAGAGGTTTGAAAACAGTTATGCAGGCCAAAAGATGCTTCTAGATGTGCTTACATAACATTGTTTTTTACCCCTAGAAACCACAGCATTATTTTCCCATAAGAATTGGGCAATAGCATTCTGTAGCTGTAACTTAACCCCAGGTAAAGTTGGTTTAAGGAGTTGCAGGCAACTGATTTGCACAACCATGTATGCTCCAGATCACTGTTTTGCCTTCAGATCTGAAACACTGCACCTGACTCACATTTCTCCCATCTGCCATTTCTTACATGTTGTGCGAATGCACATGCATATGTGCGCGTGTGCACACACACACATTTATATTCCTAAATATTATTAAATAAGAGCAACAGAAGAAACCACTCTAGATGAAAAATCAAGCTGGGTGACCTTGGGCCACTCACATTCTCTCAGCCTTAGGAAGCAGACAATGGCAAACCACTTACAAAATCTTGCCAAGATAATTAGGGACTGTGGCTTACCATCTAAGGCAGAAGAGGAGGGCAGTTTCCATTTTGTCTTTATGTTCTTGATTTCTCTTTGGAGGAGGAAGGTTGCCTGAAAGCCAAATAAAAATGAAACTTTATCTAACAGCCACGAGGCTGAAGCCTGTTGAATCTGAACACCCAGGCAGAATTAAGTGAGGCCACTTGATTTATAAGCTCTGTTTTGTTGTGGACTGACATCCGAGCTGGGTAAATGTCTTCCAGTCTAAATGTGTGCAAGGGATCTTGATCTGAGAATGGCCATTGAGATTTTCATTTCATCTCCCTTTTCTTTGCCTTCTAAATGTTCTTCTAGTCTTCTAATTTGCTCACTATATGTAACCATGGTTTAAATTTTTTAATAAACCAGCAGGGGTGATAGTCATCCTGGGAAAGAGATCTAGGTTATAGATCTAGGTCAGGTTATACTGTGCAGTGTAAAATATTTTGCTAATATTTTGCTGATTTAACATAATAAACTCCAATAAATACCAAATGAATAGCAATAAATATAAATATACCATATTTTTTGCTCCATAAGATTCACCTGACTATAAGATACACCTAGGTTTAGAGGAGGAAAACATACCAAAAAATGTGGACCATCAAATATGGAGCTGCAGAGTAGTGAGGACAGGAGGGGGAGCCTGAAAGGACCACAGATAAGTGTCCTATCAAGCGCCAGCTCTGCCTATTGACTCCTGCACTGTGGAAAAGAGACAGAAGAAAAGGACAATGACAAAAATAGAAGAGATGGGGTTCAGCACTGTAAAAGGAACTGCCACAGTGGCCCGGCTGCTATTCACCAAAGGACTGGCACCAGTCCACCATTGGGGTCCACTGAGGTAATACACTTCACAGTTTGTGATACAATACTCGTTCCATAAGAATTCACAGACATTTCCTCCCACTTTGGGGAGGGGGGAGTGCATCTTATGGAGCGAAAAATACAGTAAATCATCCTCAGACCCCACAACCGAGCTCCAACAAATCCCAAACATCCAAACCAGGCTCATCTGTCATCTGGCCTCAAGACCAGGGGAATATCCCAGTCTTTGTTGCTTTGTGGAAAGCAGTCAAGTTGTGACCATAAAATCTTGAGTGAGGAAGCGCTGCAACAGAGAAGATCCTGTTCAATTTTTTTTTTTTAATGTGAAGGTATAAAGATTGGCATAAATATTTTTTTCCTTTCCAAAGGAACTTTTAAACCTCACTTTTCTGTCTATGGCTCCCTGCTGCTTTGACTTAGTATTGCAAAGTTTTGTTTTAAACTGTTTTCCTGTCAATTTTTTTATAGTTTTTTTATAGCAATGTATGTATGTAGGTACGTACGTATGTATGTATAAGTCATATAAGTCATATAGTCGTATGTATGTATAAGTCGGTTCTAAGTAGGTTTGGTCATTTAATTTTAAATTGTACTTTCTCTTCAATTACATTTCTAATCTATTTTTAAAAATACATACTAGGCTATCGAATGTCAGCACCCCAGAAGTGTCCAGAGGATATCTATAAAATAATGCAACGGTGTTGGGATTACAATCCTGAAATGAGACCAAAATTCAGCGAGATCCACAAAGAGCTGTCTGCACTAAAAAAGAAGGTGACATCATGAGAAACTAGCAGGACTCAAAGGACAGGACTTTCTTTTTTTGTACAAAAATATTATTTTTTCTGTCACAAATCCAACACATTTATATCACATTTCTTCTGATGTTCTTCTTGGATTCCTTTTTTAAATAAAAAGAAACTACTCTATTCAAATGTGCCCAACCTGAAGAATGTCAAATTGTCTATGTTAAAAACAGAGTGTTCTACTAAGTGCTTTATATGCTGTCATTTAGGTTTTGTGTAAATAGATAAACATGTAATATATGTGTAGAATTAGGAAATTCTGGCTCATTTAGATATTTCCGTGATAAATCCCGAAGAATATTTTGGAATATTTGAAAGTTTCTCTTTTTCAATCTATCTACTTGCAACAGTCTTAGTGTAAGTCCAGTGGTTCATGAACCATTCCCATGAATTTTAAAGCTAAAGGCATAGTTTTCAATATATCTTTTAAAGAAAGGAACACACAAGGCAAAATCACCAACTGATGCAATATTGAATACGTGTTTATTCAAGAGCATTATATAAGGATTTGCTTGTAGAATGCAGAGTATGGACACATGGTTTTTAAAGGCATTTCAATTTTGTAATTGTTTCTAATATTGAATATTATTTATTTGCATCATTAAAAGAGAAAAAAAGAGGCACAATTTGCCAGAAACTGGCAAGCACAAATCAATTAATAGTGTATTTTTTTTATTTTCAGGATATATATATATATATATATATATATATATATATATATATATATATTAAGTTTTGTTGCGGTATTACATGTATGGCATTCAGCTTTGTTGTATTTTCCCACGTCATTGTAGTTGTGCTTTTAAAGTTGTAGCGACGTTTCAGCAGAATCTGATGATGACAGATGAGAATCTGCCGAAACGTTCCTACAACTTTAAAAGCACAACTACAATGACGTGGGAAAATACCCGAACAAAGCTGAATGCCATATATATATTCAAAAGTGAGGGTTACATGTAAAGCAACTACTGGAAAGTACTCTTTCAGAAGAATGGAATTTAAAAATAGATATTTTTAAATGTGCACATTCAGTAGTGCAGTCAATAACATATTTGCAAATGAAAGTAGCGTATGATTGAGGTAACCAGTAGCATTGATTTTATATCAGAAAAGCAAAGTGAATTACCTGATTGGAAACTTTGTGAATTGATGTTTCCATTCTGTATGCCCCGGGAGGAAGTAATACGCACACATTCATACTGTATCTACTATCAGTTTCTCAGTTGTGTTTTTAAAAAAGGTCCTGAGAAGAAAATTGTAGTAAAAAATTACTCTTTGAAAAAAGTTGTTTTCCCTCTAAAACTACAAACTTTAAACAGAATACAATTACATTTTTCTAGTTAAGCTCAGCATATCCAGCCCTTATTAAATTGATATTTGGATGTTTTGAGAATTATCAATCAATAACCAGCAAAATTAATGACTGGATTCTCCCTGAGACTCTCAAGGAGAATGACTTTTTTTCCAGTTATTGGTTTCATCCTGATTTCCTGAATCCACAGCTGGTCAGTTCTGTTGCAAAGGGTTTCCGGTTATACCTCAGATGCAGCCAAATGTTAAGTCATGTTGTATCAGCAAATCAGGCACTTCCAGATGAAGTAATGTGATGTTTTGCTGCTTGAAATCAGAAGAACCAAGATGTTGGTGATGTTTGTGATTGCAAAACATCTTTGTTTTGCTCATCATTTTGGAAGAGCACTTTTGGTCTTTTGTGCATGTGTCTTGTGGTAGTACAGAGTGGTGATGTTGAGCAAGATGTATTCTACTTTTAGTCTAGAACAATTGATGTCATTTATGTGATAAAAATTAATATCAGAATAAAACAGTAAAGCTATATTGGAGGAAAATGTTCTTCATTGTAAATGAGCTTGTTGGTATCATAATTCAAAGGGCATCAGGTGAGTGTTGCCTTATATACAAAGATTGTTTTATAGTTCATAATCCAGTAAAGAAGTAAAAAGAAATGAGAAATAAATGTAACATTGCAGTTTCTAGGCATAGTAATGGGCATACATGGATCCTTAAAATAATATTCAGCAAAAGTAGGAAAATGGATTATTGTGATCCTAAAGGGATCAAACAGTGTGCCTTTAATCATCGGCATTCCTTTATTAATTAAAATGCACAAGGACTGAATCCTAACACCATAAGAGGAAAAACACCACAAATTGCCCAGTTGCACATTTTCGTCTATGCATTCACTAATATGTAAATGTCAGGACAGAATGTAAAGAATGTATTTCCTTGTATTCATGATGTTTTTAATTTTTCTTTTAAGGGTTACTATTTTTATATAGGAGAGATTCCATTTCTTAAAGTCTTCTGAATGTATTCTGTCTTGCAACATGAAAAAAGACAGCACTTAGTCTTAAAACTGATTAGAAGGACACCTTGTCCTCATCTTCTTGTATAAATGTAAAGAATAACTGCTATTTATATTTCATTTATGTAAGCAGTTAAAATTTGCAATTCATGTCAGACTGCTGCTCAAATTTGAAAACATTTCTGAACATAATACCAGAACATTGGGCATTTGTTTTGCCTGTCTCCAGTCCTAAAATTAGAGGTCACCTAAAATCAGAAATTAAAATGTAGCTAATATGATATTTTTCACACATTCTTACAATCTACTGTTAGTTTATAACTTAATTTATAAAACCAGTTTTACCTACCATATAAAACTATTTAAATTATGTTGTAAACCTATATCCATACCAAATGCATATAGTCATTTCCTTTCTTAATGGAGTAAGCGAAAGTTTTCTGCATAACTGGAAAATCTGCTTTCCAGGATTAATGTAGTTCTTGTAAAAACATATTTAGTATCCCTTTTTTGATGGTAATATGTAATACTGAATAAGCATTTCTGTTGTTTCTTAACAATAAATATTAGCAAAATCTGAAAATGCAAGAAACTAATAAACTGTGAGAAAATTAACATTTTACAACTAAAAGTTAAAACTTTTGAAGATATGTCACATAAAAAATAATTTGAAATTGATTTTCACTCTATACCCTGCTTCATTATAAAAAATTATGCTTTTTAATAAATTAGCCGCATAGCGTAAGACTTGTGCCAAAAGCACGTTATTCTGAAATACAAGATCAATATGTCTTATATATAAAAAAACAAGGTAAGGAGGACCCTCATTCATTCAAGATTGTTTAGTAACTTTCCATTTTTGAAATATTTATGTACTATGGGGTATATTTTTATTTATGGATGAGGGTACTTACATTTAACAAGTGCCACACTTTTTGCTATTTTTACATGTTGACGCAGATGCTATAAGAAGGTTGAAAACAGAAATTTTGTGAAGGGTTAGAAATGTTCAGTTAGTTTGTTAAGTTTTGGGGAGCAAATTAACTGGTTACATCAATTGTTGAGCCTGGTTGCATATTACTGGCAGTAAATTACAAACAGAAGGTAGTAAGTAACAATTTGCAGGTCTCTATCGGTACGGTTTTTATATATTTTGCTAGCTGATTAAAAGATTTAGTACTTTTTGTTTCTTTAAAATTAACAAGAAGGGCTTTTAACCATACTCTTTCTAGCTACCTGGAATTTAAAGGTTTTAATTAAAGGTGGAGCTTTTCCTCCTTAGTTACTTGCAGTGAGATACCTGCTTTTAGGTTTTGAGGTTGCCAGGATAGAAGGAACACATTCTGAAGTGAGTCCGTGAATGTGAGGATTTTTTCCCCATCAAAAACTTCCTTCTGCTTCCAAAACTGCTTCTTATTTCCCAGTCACTGAGCAGCCTGCTCAACAGGAAATTAAGGGAGTTAGGTTGTATTCTTTTTCATCCAGTGACATATTTTCAGTCAGGATTGAAAGGAGTCTTTAAAAAGAAGCACTACTAACTCTAAAATTCTATTTTAAACATTTATTAGTGTAACATTTTAAAAAATGAATAAGGAGCAGGTCTTGGTCATACAATATTTTTGTATGCCTTGAATAACAAAACAGATGCTATTGCAACACTAATCTCTCTTTCATCAGTCAGAATAGATTAAATACCATAAGATACTTTAGTTCATAGTGTAATTTCATGTTAAGATCCTTAACAGAAGAAATAAACCTGATCCAAGAAGGCCCAAGGACTTCAGAGGGGGAAGAGGGGAAAACATGTTTATTATTCAGCCTATTGCACCACAAATTTAACAACCCCGAATTAAAGTATTGAGCATAAGCATATACATATTCCAATATTGTGATAAGAATTCATGTGTGTTAAGAAACCATTGCTAATTTTTTAGTGGTCACAAAGTCAGAAATGAGGCAAAACAGTCTTAGAAGAAAAGATCGGCTCCAACTAAATCTAACATATCATTTGATAAAAGGTAGATTAACCATGTAAGATAATAAGACAAAAGACATAATCTTCCCTGGAAAGCAAGTCACAGATGTACTACTTTAGAATTACTAGCTTGGCTAAACCTTTGGTGGGATTTTATTTCTGATTGTAAAAGTAGAAGGATTCATTTCATGTAAGTAGGCCCATCATTACTGTTGGTACCTAAGGAAGGGGGGGAAATCTTCTAAATGCCCTTAATGGACACTAAGAATGACCGTGTTATGAGAAAAATAACTCTTAAGGAAAGGAGATCAATGTTAATGTTATTTATTGACACAGGAAAGAACAGACAGAGCAGACATACCAGATTATTGTTCTCAAGGTATAAAGGAATAACAGAAGACATTATTCTTTTTTAAAAATGTATTCAGAGAGCTATAGTGTGGAAAAAAAATAAGACTTATAGACAAACAATAGTAAGAATGATAAAAATGTGCATAGAAATCATAACCCAACCTTTAGGTTACACATATTTTTAATTTTATGTTTAAATCTGTCATGGCTTAGCCTTACAGCTTTTGAGTTCTGAAGCTCAGGACACAAATTTTAAGATAATTCTGTGCCATCAAACGCCATGTCAGTCTTCTGCAAAACTCCAGAAAGATATGTGATTACCACTGTATCTTTTAACTGATTTGACAGGAGTATATAGTCAGAAGCAGAAGTTGATTTGAGATCAGAGAAGTATGTTTTCCAAATTGTGTTTTCTCCATCTTTCCCCCTGCTGGCGCCCAGCCCCTCATTGCCATAGAGCAGTTAGGGACACTGGGGCTCTTAGCAAGCCGCAGTAGAAAATAAGACATTTTGTGTAAGAACACCACAAGAGTTTACAGGTTTTTTACATGCATTTTGTTGTAATCGTTTTACCACTAGTTAGTTCCAATATAAGCACCAGCAGTTTTAATACCAGGTAAAGCACCTTTATTGTTTAAAAATAATATATTTGTGCAACACATAGATTATACATAACACTGGAATGAATTGCATTCTTCAAAATACAGGTGCTCTGATTGCCTATATATACTTACCGTAATAGTTGTCTGTTCTCTTGCAATTTTAGCGGATCTACATTTTAACTTTTATTTATTTCTCATTTTTTGTATTCACATTGAACCAAAATTAACCTTATTTCACTTTCCTAGCCTATTATAAAAAGGGGTATTTTGTGTATTTAGAAAATATGCAGATAATTTTCAGTGGCTTCTCTTTCTTTAACTGGACCAACTACAATTAACAGATGTTCAGTACCTTTTTTACTGTATTACTTCAATAAATGTAAAATATTTGTACTGAGTGAGTCTAAACTTTTGTTTGGTATTCAGTGATTTGTTTTTACTGCTTCCTCAGTTTGATTACTAAATCAATGAATTATTAATCCCATGTGATATGCTGTTCCAGTCTTCAACCATACTTACATAACATCTGTCACTTCCTGTCCTACGCCAGCACTCCATTGTTGGCAGGTTCAGCTGTGCTTCAAAAGCAAGATTGCAAAATATCCTTATTTAATGGAGCACAAATACTTCTGCTTTGTGTCCCCTGTGATTTTCCTAGTAGTAAAAGATATGGAGTAAATACAGATTTTACTCCACTAGTCGTTGACTATAAGGGGGCATTGCTTATCTCCATTCAAGACCAGCGCTATCCATGGAGTGAATAGCCATTTTAAACACCCCCAACTGCCTTTGGCTGAAATCAGTCTTCCTTAAGAGCTGGAAAACATCACTAAGGGGGAACTGAAATGTACTTCATTATATAAAATTTCCTCAGCTGTCCATATATGCATCAGAGGTGTTTAAAAACCCAACTGGGTTAGTGAAATAATCATATGTATTTAATTCAAAAAATCAGCAAAGTGCCTGGAAAAATAAATCTTCCTTAAAAACTACCATTGCAGTTTTTGATAAAATACCACTACCAAAATCTCTAGTATGTTTAGCTGTCATAACCCGGGAAGTAAATGGAAGACATGTCAACAATTAATTAAAACAGGTGGAATGGGTTTCACATTTTTTTCACAGAAAAGCTTTGTGCCAGATTATTTTCCAAAATAATCTGGAATCGAGATTCATTTCATAAATTTATCATCATAAACAGCTAGATTTGAAAAAACTAAAATGAAAAACTTCAAGTTGCATAAATGAACCATAAGAATATATATATCACTCATGGCAAAACCAGAAAAATGCAGTGGTGTTTACTTTGATGAAAACCTTGATCAAAAAATTTATAATACCAAAACTAAGGAAAAGTAAAGATAAAATCAGTCTCCAGCTGCACAATTCAAGAATAGCTTTGGCTGTGGAATTTGAATTCATTGTTAGCTTTGAGATTCCAAATATTTTATACTGTATCTAATTTACTCCAATGAGATTAAATAGGTGATCTAAATAGGAATTCGAATTATGAATATATAACGTCTATATTAATATCAATAGTTAAGTGTCCTTCAGAAATATGCTAGGATACCCAACCACTGAATAAAAGTTAAGGACTGATGCTTTATTACTTCCTTGTGGCTTCACGGAAGCAATTCACTTGAAATTTATAGAAATGGGGCTTTTGGCTTGGCCAAAACTGCAGAATCTTCAGGCCTTCTGATGCTCTTAGTCTTCAGTCAGCCAACATAGTCAAATATGGTTTCATACAGGTAGCCCTTAGCTTACAATCCCCTCAAAGCTACTTAGCCCGGTTTCAAAATTTAGTCACGGCAATGGCCCCGTGGTTGTGCACCTACAACTGACCACAGGGTGCTGCCATGCACCCCCACTTATCTTTCCACCCGGCCACTCAACCAACTAACCACTAAAACTGAGTAGCAGAAGCTACCAGCACAGAGAGGGCATTTACGGCGTGTAGCCCTTTGCATGCTTCCCATCCAGCACTCAATGGACTTGCAGAACTCAGCCTGCTCCTCACCCACCTCAGGGCCCAGCAGCACCCAACTTACTTTTCTGTTTTTGCAGAGGCATCTGACACAATGCAAGATTAATCTTTTTTTTTTTTACAGAGGATGCTTGCCTCATAGAAATCTCGTGCTATTCTAAAAGTATGTACTATTTTCACTGTCCTGTAGGAGACACCGGGTTTTTGTTGTTGTCTTTTTCAACAAACTCCACAAACAAATGGACATGGGAGGTTATGGAAGGCCCTATTCCTGGTATATCTATCTTAATGATCTGCATGTTCATTTAATGACCACATAAGACCGGGCAGGGGGTGAGAGCCATTGAGTGAAATCGCTTTAATGACTATAGCTACTTGTGACCATAATGGGCAGGCTCCAGTAAGGTCATATGTGGAGGACTATTTGTAGTCATATGATCCACAGCCTTTATCCTGGATCAAGGATCAAATAGCAGGTAACATAATTTAAAATTTTGCAGGTCCCACAATTTTATTTCTTTTTAAATGGAGGGGGGATGTTATCCCTGCATTTATGGCTACAGTATCCTGTGGTCATGTGATCACAATCTGTGTGTTTTACAACTGGCTTCCAAGATGCAGAGTCAATACAGAAAATGGTAGTAATGTCGTAAGTCACAGTCACATGATTTTGCATAGCAATCACTGCACTTCATTTAATGACCAAAGGGAAAATACCAGTTGATGGTGCTAACTGTAATTACTAAGATGTACTATTTGCAGGAATAACAAAGTTTATATATTGGAAACCTTTCATCTACTTTTATAGCAGATTATGAAATAAGGCTTCTATTTGGTTAGTAATATTTTGTACCAATTGATCTTATGAAATATAATGAATTTAATAAGAGCCAGCCACAGGACTTCTCATAAACCTATGTGGCAGAAAAAATATATATTGATTGCTGCAGCTGTTAAAATTTGGAACAACTAATAGAGTGCTTCTCCCCCCCAAAAACCTCATAGGGTTTAATTAGAAAAGGCCTCATGTACACTGGTATTCTTTTGTCAATATTTGCCCATGAAAATACATCAAAGGTTTGAATATTTTTCCAAAAAATGTTCACTGAAAAATATTTACATTTTTGACATCTAGAAATAATTGATATGTTGCAGTATCTTAGATCTGACTTAGTTAATAATTTATTGTTTTGAATACTAAATCTTGTTTAAAAGCTCTACTCACAATACTTGTTGTTTTATTAAGTTTTCAAACTTATATATTCTATTCCATTGCATCCTGCTGACTTTTAAATATTTGAGACTGTCTTAGCTCACTTTCAGTTTGAATCCCTACTCTTAACGCCAGCACTTGTCAGTTTTACCAATTATGTAAAATCCCAACAGATTTTTCAGGAATAGAAACTGGTTATTTTTTAAAAGGGTTTTGAGAATAAAAATGCTGGAGAAGTTTTATGAGAAATAATGAAGGGAGCACTAGAACACAAACATTCTTTGGCTTTTACAATAGACAAGGAACTGTGGATATGAACCCTTTTTAAGATTCAGGAATGTATTTGTATATAATAAGTCAAAATGAACTTCATAAAAATAATTTTCTATTTGATTAATGAAAACTTTCAGGGCTTTCATTTTCATCTAATTTATGATGTTAGTAACATAAATAAAATTAGATATTAAATGTTTAATTCAACTGTTCAACATAAATAATTTGGGTACTCTGAGGTTCAGTTTACTGTATATTCCATTCTTTTAAAAAAGTTGAAAAATCATAAGAATCTTAATTTCTTCCTACTGAATGTGAGAAAAGTATACATAGTTTGTGTTAACATGAGATCCTAAAAAAATTGATTAATGGGCATATACTTTTATCCCAACAATGCAGTTACACATTTTAACCAGAATTTACCATTTATCACATTTAAATCCAGACTGGTCATTATTTTGCATATGCATGAATCGGACTTTACAAGCTACAAGAAGTCTGAGGGTTCTTCTTCACAGATGAGTGATAATGTTATCCCTGCAGTCCTTGAGCTGGCAGGAAAGCATGCTGGAATTAATTGTGTTATTCTCATTGTTGATTCCTATTCTGCTACAGTAATGAATGATAAAGTTCTTAAATATTGCAAGCCAAGTTAAAGAAAAGGACCGGTGGATTTTCTGGTTTCATTTCCAATGCCACTAAACATCACCTACTAATAGGAAAACAATCAGGTGGAACAGTGCTAAGTTGTCCATTTAACACAAGGAACTTACCCTACTTGGCATAATACTTCCTTCAATTCTATTACTAGTCAGTTGTCCTATTTCCAAATACAGGCATAGTGCTTTCCGAACAGTTTGTTATTTGGGTTCAAATTGGCTAAGAGATGTGGAGGATTAAGCAATAGCAGTAGCGCATAGACTTTATATAGTCTTCACAGTTCTTTCCAGCCCTTTCTAAGCAGTTTACAGAGTCAGCATATTACCCCCAACAATCTGAGTCCTCATTTTACTGACCTCTCAGAATCAAACTCCTGGAGTGAGCAGTGAGTTAGCCTGCAGTTCTGCATTCTAACCACTACATTACCATGTTCTTATGTGGGAAGAAACAAGGAATTTGATGCCTAACTAGTGCTTCAAAAGAATGGCATCGCTGCAGAGGTGGTATTCAGCAGGTTCTGAACAGTTCTGGAGAACCGGTAGTGGAAATTTTGAGTAGTTCAGAGAACCGGCAAATACCACCTCTGACTGGAGATTTTACAGTATCCTTCCCCTGCCACACCCACCAAGCCATGCCCACAGAACCGGTAGTTAAAAAAAGAATTGAATCCCACCACTGCATCATTGGCAAGTCGGTAACCCAAGTTCTGGCAGCACCCAGAAGGATCCAGTAGAGGCAATGGAGAACACAGAGCCTGGAGCATCCTTCCAGAACTATATAATCTTGTAATTAAGAACATTTATTACCATGATATCTAGTGCCACCAAAACAGCAAAGAATAGTGTAGACAAAATGGTGCTGATCTGCCAAATCAGAGGCATTATAGGTAACCATTATGAGTGGTGCAGACAAATTTGAGCTGCAGGGGATTCATCTTGGGAGTGTTGACCAATCAAAATGACAATGGTAGCACTCTGGCATAATAATAAAAACATTAGATATTAAACACAAAAAAAACCCTGTCAGAACGCAGCTGGCAGAATCTGGCTCTTTGTTGTTGTTAGTTGCGAAGTTGTGTCTGACCCATCGCAACCCCATGGACAATGTTCCTCCAGGCCTTCCTGTCCTCTATCTGAGATTAAATCAACTTTCTTTGCAATACTGTTTATCAGTATTCAAAAGAATGCTAAACTTGTGTTTAAGAAGCCTTTATAAAAATCTGACCAGCACCAATACTTAACACCAGTCAAGTATTATGTAGGCAGGTGCCCTTGGTGAAATATCCTGCTTAAGCAAAGGAGGGCTGGGGAGGTGTCTATAACAGTTCAAAATGGCGACTGAGAGCTAGGCAGATCCCTACCATTAACTGCATCATCCCACACACATTTAGTAAAGTCTGCCAAATCATATCCGTGTCAAAAGCTGTGTTGCAAAGAACTTTAAAACCAGAACATAGAAGGATAAGTTTAAGCTTTCTCAGATATTGGCTAGGAATGAGGTAACATCATGAAGTGTACTTGGAAGTATGTTTGTGCCATGATTAAGGGGAAGAATCAGGGGTGGGATAAGACAGGGTTAACTACCGGTTCGGGATTTACAAGCTTCCCTGCAGGCTGCGAGCCACGTGCCTGTAAATCATCATCAACAGCTGCCTGCAGAGAAGCAGCCTTTGTAACAGCCCTCTTTTCTTGCTTTTCTAACTGCAGCTGTGCCTCGTTTGGCAGCTGAAGTTGAAAAATCAGGAAATAAAGATCAGGTAAGAGCTTGTGTGGGTGGGTGGGCAAAAACATCAGCAGACATACAACCAGTTCTATGTCTGCTGCTCTTCAGAGCTACCGGTTATACAGAGGTGGACAGAACTAGTAGAAACCCACCCCTGGGAAGAATCCTATGTTGGAAAACCTGTGCAAACATAAAATAGTGATGGTTTTGGAATTACATGGTGCTGCAAGCCTCCAACGTTGTCTTAAAAGTTGCACATCTAGAAATGAAATGACAGTACACATATACTTGACGATTGAGCTTCTTAGCTAAACAATCATGCAAGCATAATGAAATGTTACCAAAGAAATGAGCACTACTATGTATGCACAAGCTGCCTTAGCTTTATTATTTAATGTGTAAGTGGAATTAAACTCTTACTCTCTGACTTCCATCTCAGAAGGTTTCTGAATATCATTCAGCTTCAAAATAGGACTCTGCACAAAACTGAAGATCACAATGTGCTTTCCATAGAAATAAGGAGAGAAAGAATATTAAAACTAAAAAAAGACTTTTACAAAATCTAAAAATCTTCTCTGCAAGTCTGATGGCTAGTACGTAAATTTAATTGATTGATAGACAGACAGACAAATAAACAGGGTTTGGAGAAGCATGGTGTGGTATATGTTTTAGTAAGGGATTCAGATTATGCTTTTTTTTTTGCTTTTACATGGAATTTCAGGTTTCATTGTTAGCTTTTTAATAAAGATGATATTAACGTTTCAGCGTAGCATCCACTCCTCCTTTTGAAGTTCATTGAACCATGTTTTCCTCTTAGCCAAAACATTTCTTTTGGGGTTTTTAGGATGTAAAACCTAGCCTTTTTAGCAACCAAGAAATAGACAGTGTATTCTGGAAGCCCTTGAAAGTTTCAAGAAAGATACAAACCTGGCTGGGAAAAGAATAATGTAGGACATAAATTTGCCACTTGCGGAATGTTATCTAGAATCAATGTTTTCTATTGTTCAATTTTCACATGCAATAAACGTATTTTATTGGTTGATCTCTTGCTTTATGACATTTCACATATACTGAATATCGGTATTTTTGCTTCTCTTCCTTATAAAGGACTTGACACTCCCCCCCAAATGCTTTTTATTTTGCCTGAATTATTTGGTGATTTGTATTTTCAGGTGGGGGAAGAGCCCTGTTGCAAAGGTAAAAGTCTCTCTCTAAGTTCAGGGATCAAGTTCTTATCAGCTCCATGGCAAACTCAGGGTTCCTGAGTTTCAAGGTAAAATTGTTACTTTGCATTGTTATAACGCTACCAAAGCACAGTTCAATGGCATTGAAAAGTATGGAAAACAACTTTGAATAACCCAACAATATGTTTACTCAAACGTGTTGACCATTTGTTAGCTATACTGTATTAACAAAATTCTCCCCACTAAATTAGTTTCTATCTGTATGAATGCCATTCTGGTAGAAAAACTGAATATTTACAATATTTGTTTTCTTCCCTAAGACTGCACATGCACACATAGTTGCGTATCTTTTTTAAAAAAAATACTTTTGTTCTTTGTTTATTTTCCTTTGTTTTTAACTTCTCCCTTAATGCTTTGTTTATCTAAAAATAAAAGCAGCACCAGATGTAATAATTTTCAGAATGAGATTTTCTTTTCCTCATGCATCAATCTTTTCTGTTTCTCTTTTTATTTGGCCTGTAAAGCTGCAGGCAAAATTTTGTCATTGTTAATTATAAATTTAATATTGTACAGTATGTATGCAAATTGACACCTGTAAACTTATGGTATGACTGGGATGCATCAGACAAGATACCTCCCTTCCAACACCAAATTTTGGAGTGCAAACTTTCTGACACTGAGGTTATGGGAGTTAAATCTAAAAGAAATCTTAAGTTTCAGCCACAATTTTTTTTTAAAGAGTCATCTGTTAAACTGACATTTGATTGGTCAGTTATGTAATAATGCATCTGGTTGCTAAACATTGAAAGACAAGAGCCTTGTTTCAGATTCAAGTAACTCCAATGGTCAGGATCAATTTTGCTAATTCACTATAGGCAAAATAGAAAAAAGAGATGGAAAACTGAAAATGAAGTGATTTGCTACTTAGAGGGCTATAAAAGGCCTGGTACCCAAAAAATTGTGATTGTCTGAAACAACTGCAGTGCTATAATGTTCATCTCAATATAATTGTTTTCAAGGAATGCCAACCTCTATCCAAAATTAGGAAAACTTACAAGAATCAAGTTGTCTGACATGTGGACTGAGCTGGGCAAAATATGTGGAGAGGGGAAAGACCAAATTAAATGAAAAACAGATTATTAAGAATCACTAAAATAGATTTTATATTTATATCAGTTATCCACCACACTTTTGCAGATTTTATGGCATCAGCTGAATGGGTGAGCTGTTACTGTGGGTGCACTGAAGTGTTGGTTGGAGTTTATTTGTAGTCCTTTCCCCTATCCTGTTCAACATCTACATGAAACCACTGGGAGAAGTTATCCTCTGGTTTGGAATGAAGTATCATCAATATGCTGAACATACCTAGATCAAACCCACTTCAAACCCAATGGAGAAATCACATCTTAGCGTCTGGTGACTGACAGGGTTTGGATGGTGAAAAACAGACTCCGATTCAAACAATCAACCAGGAATGGCTGTTGATTTAAAGTTAACTGATTCCAATACTGTCCCATCTTTGACTCTTAATCGAATTATGCTCTCACTGAAAGAACAGATTCATAATCTGGTGGTGCTACTAGACTCACAATCCTGCTCAGATCATGTACAGCCAGGTGGATTTTTCACAACTTCAGCTGGTTACCAGCTGCTGTTTTACTGGAAAAAGATGTACTGAAAATATTAAAATGCATGCACTTGTCATCTCTGAATCACTACAACTTGTTCTACATGTGGCTGTCCTTGAAATTTTATCTGGAATCTTCAGAATGAGGGTCACTCTAGAATGAGGGTCATGCACACTTATGGTTGCTCTCTGTATTGCCATATTATGCCTTTGCTATGTGAGCTACCAGTACGTTTCCAAGTAGAATTAAAGATACTGTTTGCTACCTATAATGCCTATATGGCTCAGAGCCTGGATATCTTAGAAACCATTTATCCTCAATAGTTTCTTCCTATCCTATCCTGCCCAAAAAAACCTACAGAGTGCCTGTGAAGAGTCCCCATTACCAAAAGGCATGGCATTTCTCTATTATAGCTGCCACTGATCTAGAATAGCTTATCTCCAAAAGCATATATTCCACAGTCTACCGCACCCTATATCCCAATTTCCACAAGGTGATGAGAACATTGTTATTCTTAACTATCTCTGAAGATGACATATCATGACATTACTTTTTAGTGCTACAATATATTAGATTAAAATGCAAATACATTTGTATTTTAACCCTAACATAATTTTTTGTTTGTGTCTCTTTTCAATATTTAATTTCTGTAGGGCATCTAGAGCTTTAGATAGTTGGATAAATTTTGCAAATAGATAGAAACATTGATTCTTCATTTGCCTGTATGTTGTATTAATACAAGTTTGCATAGCCTTTTTGGTAAAGCTAGTAGGCTGGATAAAGACAACATATGGAGAAAATCTGAGGATACCATTATGAAATCAACCAAAGAACAAACCCAATACATTTTTCACTCTCCAGGGAAGACAATGTAGTTCTCCCTACTCTCTTACCCTCTTATTTTTTTGTAAAGCAGCCAAAAATTCCTGAATTATACTTCAGCACCCAAAACATTGGAGTGTAATAAACTAACAATTGACAGAGCCATCATTGTAGTATCTAGAGATCCTGTTAATAGTATGACACACTCTCTTCTTTCCATTTTTTTTTTCAATTTGTGTCCCATCTTTCCATTTGTTGAACTTTACAAGCAGTTAACCACCATAATTTCAATTAAAAAAAAGATTGCTATGGTGTGAAAACAAAACTAGCTACATAGCAAACTTTAAAAACCAATACAACACATTATGCTGACAGATAAAGGTAAAATGCACAAATTACCACACAAACAAGAGGAAAAGCTCCTAGGTACAAAATCCACCTGCACCTTCTACAATTTTGTAAACACCAAACTTAAAGACTCAAGAACCATCCCACCCATAAAAGGACCAAATGGGAAGACTGCAATGAAGAAGCCATTAAGGCCAATCACTTCAGCACATTCTTCAGTTCAGTCTTTCTATACAGCAATGGTTCATGCCCTACAGTTCCTAGTTGTACCACAACTAACTATAATGACTTACTACATATTGACTTTACAGAAGATAACGTAGAAAAGACACTACGAAACCTAAAACCATCCCTATCTATTGGCCCCGATGTGCATACTTCTTAAAAAAGCTCTCCTCTGCCATAGCTGAACCCCTAAGCATTATATATGAGATATCATTCAGAACCAGCTCCTTACCAAACCTATGGTCCTTAACTACGGACATCCCTATCTTCAAAAAAGGTGACCCCAGCCTGGTTGAAAACTACAGACCAATCTCACTGTGTTGTGTCACGTGAAATGTCATGGAATCAGTCATTAACCAATTCATCACCCTCCACTTAGAGTCAAACAACCTACTCTCCAAAAACAATTTGGTTTCAGGAAAAAATTGTCCTGCAATCTGCAACTCCTACATTGTAAAAACATATGGACTACTCTACTTGACCAGGGTAAAGCTATAGACGCAATTTACATAGACTTCTGCAAAGCCTTTGATTCAGTGGTACATGACAAACTACTGTTAAAACTAAACTCTTAACGACATTTCCAGATCCTTCCATAAGTGAATTACTGTATTCCTGTCAAACAAGCAACAAATAGTAAAAATAGGGAGCACTATATCAAACCCTGCTCCAGTTAACAGCGTGTTCCCCAAGGCAGCATTCTAGGACTCACATTTTTTATAGTCTATATAAATGACCTTTGCAATCACCTTATAAGCAACTGTGTCCTTTTTGTGGATGACATAAAAGTATTCAACACCACCGACAATGCTTCTGTCCTTCAAAGCAACCTCAATTATGTGTCTGAATGGTCAAACAATTGGCAGCTCCAAATCTTGACCAACAAATGCTCTGTCCTACACATTGGTTAAAAAAAAATCAGTACAACAAATACAAATTAGGCGGATATAACCTCGTTGATGATCCTCACTCTGTCAACGACCTTGGAGTTCTCATATCAAATGACCTAAGTACCAGAGCTCAATGTAACAGCATTGCCAAAAAGGTATTAAGAGTTGTAAATCTAATCTTACGAAGCTTCTCCTCCAGAAATATCGAATTGCTAACTAGAGCATACAAAATTTTGCCAGACCAATACTCGAATACAGCTTATCAGTCTGGAATCTGCACTGCATATCAGACATTAATACAATTGAACGAGTCCAGAAGTATTTCACAAGAAGAGTACTACACTCCTCTGCTCGCAACAGAATACCCTATATCACCAGGCTTGAAATTTTGGGCTTGGACCACCATGAATTATGCCACCTATGGTTAGACTTAAGTGTAGCACACAAAATTATCTGCTGCAATGTCCTACCAGTCAATGACTACTTCAGCTTCAACCACAACAATACAACCACAATAGATACAAACTCAATGTAAACCGCTTCAAACTCGATTGCAGAAAGTACAACTTCAGCAACAGAGTGGTCAGTGCCTGGAATGCACTACCCGACTCTGTTGTTACATCCTCTAACCCCCACTCTTTAACCTCAAACTATCCACTATTGACCTCATCCATTCCTAAGAGGTTTGTAAGCGGCATGCATAAGTGCATCATTGTGCCTACCGTTCCTGTCCTATTGTCTCCATTTATTCGTACCTGTTTCCTGTATTCTTACTCATGTTTATACTTTTACCTATTATCTTGTAAGCGATTGACAAATCAAATCAAACAAATAAATAAATAAAATAAATAATTCATAATAATCTAAGATAAAGCTATATTCATATTGTTATTTTTAAGACTCAAGAGGAAAGGCAAGGGGAATAAGAACCAAGCACAGAGTCCATTCTTTTTTTCTTTCCAGGTCTGTGCAGGAGGATCTGGATGGGAGTAGTGAATAACAAGAAAAGTCCATGTCAGGATATCACATGGGCACTAAAAAGTAGAAAATGTGTCATAACAGTATTTGGGTGGTTTTGACATTTTTCACCAAAGATTCTGCAGACATTTCACTTTTTCTTGCCAGACTTCCTGAATAAGCATTGATTACTGTAGTAAGACATAAATTACATGGCTGAAATAAGCACTTTATACAACCAGCAAAAAAGGTCAGCATTTATAACAAAAGTTAAAGGGGTAACCCTCTCAGTTAAGCTAGTGAGCATTTCATCCAAGGGCACCATTTAAGAAATTAAAGACACCAATTCATGGTAAACACTTGACTTCTTGTAGGTTACCCTATAAAGTCAAGAAGACTACGTCAGACATTGTAAACTGTTCTCCTGGAAAATATAAAATGATAAAGATACGTAACATCCATAAGAAACATTCCTGTCTATAGCTAATTAACAGAAAAGGTTTTATATAAAAAAACAGATTATTTGGAAGACCTTTGTTTTGAAAGGTCTTTGTTATGAATTATCCATTACTCAAGATTTGCTGGATTTAAAAAAAAAGTTTTAAATCCTGGCAATTTTTCACCGAAGTCAGAATATGTTTATACAGCCTATAATTACAATTGCAAATTTCCTATTCCAACTTCTAAAATCTAAATGAATTATTAACCTTTAGAATTTCTGGACATTTCCTCAATGGTTCTCAAAGATGGTGCCATGGGAATGAGGAAGACAGATAAAATGCATAAGTGATTATTTATTAATCAGTTAAATCCCAAAGAAAGGGCTTATTTTTTTGTAATATGGAAGAAGAGGCAGAGTAACCATGAATCTTAGTATAATCACATTGTTTTCAGTTATCCCAGAGGAGGTGAGGGCTAACAAGCTTTTTTCCATCATGAGAAAATGCAGCTACTAATTTAAAAAATAATATATTAACATCTGCTTAGGAAAGACTCAAGGGATCACTGCCTTTATACAAAGTGGAGCTGGTAAAACAAGAGATCTTATATACACAACTCCTCTACTATTGTTTTAAATGAAAAGAGGGCTTTGGATTGGTTTGTTGTTTTTTTAAGAACCTGGGGAAAGAAGAAAGGCACATTATGTGCTCTCGTCTTCCCTTTTGGTCCAAGCAGCCAGACAGTAGTAATATAATTACTGTAATTCCATGTAATATAATTAGATCTCTCTGTAAAGCTGTTTCTTAAATGGCCTCAGTGTAAGATTTCCTCTTACTTTGAATTCCTATTTGCTGTAAGCCTGACCATTATCATAACTCCTTCAGCAGCTGCTATCTGACTTTTCCCCCTTATTGCAAACCAAACTTTGCTCAATTTGGCCTTAAGAGACACCTGCAATTTTACCATGCTGGGGTGGGGTTGATTGTGAGCAGCTACTGATAGCAGCTCTGTCTGAGTTGTTTTCCTGAGCTACAACCTTTTACGGGGTTGTAGTAAGAAAACTGACCTTTTCTATTTCGAACGTGTACCCCTGTCAGTGTCTACAAGGCTGAAAAATTAACCTAAAACACCTGTTTAACCCTTCTGGATGTTATTGCTGTGCAGGTCTTGCTAACTATTAAATGCTGAATTATGAGTGGTTCTTGGGCAAAGATATTGTTCCTTTGGCCTTGGATTTAACCATCAGGGATTAAAACAGCAAAGCAAAGATCAGGTTTGTTGTGTCTTGAAAAGAAATGATATCTTCCCATATTGAATTCAGGGTTCAAAGTTTATTTTTAATAATCTGCTGGCTCACCATGTAGGCTTTGCAAAGCTCATACAGTTAATAAATAAATAAATACATATATAAATATTCTTTACATGACATATCAGCTCAAGGAACTTTTTAAAAATTAAGTCTTTCTTCCTGCTATAATAAATTTACAGGGAAATAAGACAGACAGAAACCTTGACTTTATAGATTTTCAGATATATAGTTTATAACTCTGAATGCAGAGTTATCCTAGCAGTGACATTTACCAAATCCAGATAAATATGGCAGGTGCTCTAGATCTTAAATTATATCTTCATTGGCTTTGCAGTGTATCAGCACGAACAAGAAGAGTATTGTTTTCTATGACTTCCTTCAAGGCTAATCTGTTTCACTGAGTAAGTTAGAGAAATATTGCGTTTTCTCAAATGGGACCATGAAGATAAGGCCATTTAGGGTCATTGAGGTACATAATATTTCTCCAGAACTAGCCCAGGGAAATTAATAGGATTTGGGGAGAATTCACTTATAGCTTCTTTAAATAAAAGGCAGCAAAAGGAGGAGAGAGAGAGAGAGAGAGAGAAAAGCAAAGACCCCACCCCACACATAAAACCTACAAATGCTGAGCCCAATCAGGAATATTTTTGCCAATATTTTTCCTGCATTAAACAAATTCTCTTAAAGATCTATTTGAAAAGAGGTGAGTATATTGAGCACTATTTCTTAACTTCAGCAACTTGAAGATGTATGGATGTCAACTCCCAGAATTTCCCAGCCAGTTTGCACAAGTTCCCCTATTCCAGGAAAAGCCTCTGTCTTAAAAAGCACGAGTTTTATTTGTTAAATTTATTTGCTGCCTATCTCACTGTGGGGCTTCTCTAGAAGGCTTTCAACAGTGAAAAGGAAGAAATGAAAAGAGTTTAAACAGAAGTCTGATAATAGAACAATAAAATAAACAATGAAAAAGAACATGAGAATAGATCAACCTGTTGGCAAAAGATGGGTGGTTGGAGAGCATAGAGCACGGGTGTTAAACTCGATCATGTCATATGATGTATCGTAATGTATTGTGATGTTTTTTTGCCTTTGCAGAGCTGAGGAGGGCGTGGCCTGCACATTATGCATCCGGCCTGCGGGTCGCCAGTTTGACATCCCTGGAATGGAGCAAGAAGGGGAAAGGGAATCTGCCATCAATCCAGCAGCCTCCTCAAGTGTGGAATTCCTGCATTTTAGAACCCAAACCAATCAACAGAGACAGGTATTTAGGCTTTTGCAGATGGGTAGGAGGATGAAAGCAAATCTTACCTTAGAACAGAGGTGGGGAATGATAGCCCCTTTATGACTTATGGACTTCAATTCCCAGAATTCCTCAGCTAGCATGGCTGGCTTAGGAATTCTGGGAGTTGACATCTACGAGTCATAAAGGGCCATCATTTCCCACCCCTGCCTTAGAAGATAAAATGTTCCAAAGAGTGAACATATTTTATCAACACAAAAACTATAGATACCTGGAAATTTTTGTAGTTATATATTGTATATATCATCGTGACATTATAGATACTTTCTTATGCACAGGCAAGATAAACTATAAGCAGCGGACTACTAGATTATTTAGAAGTTGAAGAAATAATTAATGTATGCAGTTATAGCGTCTGTAGCTCTTCATGTGAAAATAACTATAACATAAAAGTTTACCTCTAGCAGTGCTCAACTAAGCTATGGAGTCACTTAATAAGGCATTTGCAAGCTGGCTTCTTTGTGTCCTGACTGAGTATAAAAAAATAACTTCACCATTAACCAGGTAGTGGAAAAGGGGTACAAGCTCTTATGTTTTTTCCTCCGACTTGCTCCCATAACAAAACCAACCTTTACCTATTTCTTCCTACTCCAAACTGAAAGATGAATGCCTGTGTGTCATTTGTTTTCCCTGTAGTTATTGATGTTTTTGTAAGCTAAGCTTTCCATTTTGACTGAGTAATGTACAGAGGGAGGAACCCACCTCCACTGGCTTTTCCCAGCTTTGCTCTGTAAGATATGCTTCAGGTTTTTCTCAGTTATATATGATTATAATGCTTGCTTGATATACTGAACATATCAGTTAGAAATTCAGCCTATTTATTATTATTTTTGCTTTTCTTTCTCTCAGCTACCTAGTTTTCAACTGGATTTTTTTCTTCCTTTTTTTAATAAGTTCACCAGTGCTCTGTTTCAATGACTTTCTGCTCATTTTAAACACCAAGGTAACAGAGAAATGCTTCTCCCTTAAATGACTAGACAAATAATAAAATGGAGCATCACTAGTGTTTTTAAAAAGCCACTAAAGTGAGTAGCTCAGTGAAAAAAAAAAATTGAAAAAATTTCTTGCTGGATTTTCAACCAGTGAGGTTCTTCATGTCAAGGATTAATGACCACTACATTGCGGAGAAAAATTTGTTTCAAACAGACTTTATCCAGGAAATGCCTGAAAGGATTTTTTTTAAATTTAAAATTGATTGTTTTCCTTAAATATACAATATGAACATTTTTATGTTTTAACTTTATTTCTTGTGTGTGTATGTATACTGTATGTATAGCATTATATACATATTTTGCATTTATGTGTATGCACGTGCACGCAATATACACACACTAACATATAATTGTATATGAGTCCAGTAAGACCAGCCCACAAAAAGAAAATCAATTGGCAGCTGTTTTCTTAAATCAGTTTAGAATCCATGCAGCATCAGCACAGGATAGAAGAAAACTATTTGTGCAAGTGCATCTCCGTTAACTGAAAACATGAATATTTGAGTCTTTAGGTAAGTCTGCACTATTATTACTGTTAATCTTCTGATCACTCCTTATCGCCCATCCCCTCCCACTTGAGACTGTAGGTGTTGTAGATCGAAGGAAAGGAGAGGCTTAGACCGGAGCATGCAATGAACAGGCTTTATTCAAAGAACAAGGGTTGTCGCGTCTGCCAGCTAACAGGCAGACTTGCCAGCGAACAACGAGTGGCTCAGCCTGACAGCCGGCTTTTATAGCCGACTGTCAAACGGAGCCAACCAATGGGAGCGGCTGGTGCTCCCGCTTAAAGAACGGACCTGGTTGGGAACCCCAACCAGTCCCAAAGACATAACACCCCTTCCCCCTAGATGGGAACATGCATAGTCCCTGAGATACGCCGGTGGTCTGTGTTGGCGACCGGAGCGTCGTAGCTCAGGGGAGCCGCTGGGTGGGCACAAGTTCGCAGAACCCTGGTTAGAGGACGCTGGGGAGCGAGCTTGACTCGGCGCGGGATCTTGGACCCGGTGAAGTCCCTGCCTTCGGGCTGGCTTGGAGAACAGTCTCTGCCCGAATGGCCGGTGACCACGCTGGGTGGTAGTGGTGGAGTCTCAGGCTGGCAGTCCCGGTCTACTGCCGGCTCCCTCTGCTCTGTTGGGAATGGCTGGTCCCTTTGGAAACTCTCGACTGGACTCTGGTGGGGAACTTGAAAACTGTCCTGTGGAAACGGCTCTGAGCTGGTCAGACCGCTCCGTCGCCTCCTCAGTTGGTCCAGGTGTCTCCGCCACGTGCGACCGTCTTCGAGCTGGACCCGATAGGATCTCGGACCTGTGACAGCCACGACCTTCCCCGGCACTCACAGCGGATCCTCCGCGTAGTTCCTAGCGAAGACTAGGTCCTGTAATGCAAAATCTCTGACCAGACTGTCAGACCCCAAAGGGGTGTCTGGGCAGTAGTGGGGGTGTAGCCTGTCTAAAGTAGTCCTCAGGCGTCTCCCCATTAACAGTTCGTCCGGGGACTTGTTCGTAGTTGTGCAAGGTGTAGTATGCTGGCTTAGGAGGAAACGAGACAGTTTAGAATGCCAGTCTTCTTGGCCGAACCTGGCCAGCGCCTCCTTAGCCGATGTGACTGCCCTCTCTGCCAACCCGTTGCTAGCAGGGTGAAAGGGGGCGGTGAGGACGTGTCTGATGCCCAGATTGGTGACATACCTGCTAAATTCACTCGAAGTGAACTGGGGGCCATTGTCGGAGACCAGTGTGTCAGGAAGTCCGTGAGTCACGAAAAAACGAGTCAGGGCTTTAGCAACTGCCTGGGTGGTGGTCGTGGGAAGTAAGGCCACATCTATCCACTTAGAATATGAGTCCACGACCACCAAGAAAGTCTTGCCATGCATTGGCCCGGCCAGGTCGATGTGAAGCCGTGACCACGGGGCATTGGCACTTTCCCACTTGGTGGGTGTGGCGGCTGGCGGGGCTGCCCTAGATTCCTGACAGGGTCGACATGAGCTTACCCACTTGGCGATCTGGTCGTCCATCCCGGGCCACCAGACGTAACTGCGAGCCAACGCCTTCATCCGTACGATGCCTGGATGGCCCTCGTGCAGCACCTTCAGGATGGGTATGCGAAGGGTAGTTGGGATGACGACTCTGGTACCCCACAACAGGCATCCCTGCAACTTAGAAAGCTCCTGCTGGCGAGTTTTAAATGGGGTGAAATCAACTGAATAGTTAGTTTCCGGCCACCCCCTCCCTACCCAGTCCAGAACCTGGGCGATTGTTTTGTCCTTTTTTGAATGTGCCGCGATGTCGTCCGCAGTCACTGGCAGCTTGAGTTCATTGACCTCGAAAATAGCATGCACAGGAGCTGGGTCCTCGACTGGGGCCAGCAAGGGACAGTGGCTGAGGGCATCTGCGTGGCTCAGATTCTTTCCGGGACGATAGACCAGTTTGTACGAGTAAGCCGCCAGGAACAAGGTCCATCTAGTCATCCTGGGCGACAGTACCTGTGGGGTTTGCTTGTCCCCTGATAACAGTCCTAGAAGCGGCTTGTGATCGGTAATGAGTTCGAATTGGTGCCCGAATAGAAATTCGTGGAATTTTTTGACTGCTGCTACTGCAGCCAGGGCCTCCTTATCAATTTGGCTGTAATTACGTTCAGTCGCTGAGAAAGTTCTTGAAAAGAAGGCAATTGGTGCCTTGGAGCCATTGGGGAGTCTGTGACTTAAGACAGCTCCTATCCCAAAAGGGGATGCGTCTGCGGCTAGGACCAAGGGGAGGCGTTGGTCAAATTGGATTAAGACAGCCTCAGAGGTGAGTAGAGATTTGACTGCCTTAAATGCATGGTTTTCTTTGGGTCCCCAGTGCCATGGTGTGTTTTTATCTAAGAGTCTGTGCAGCGGTTCAGCGACTGAGGCTTTGTGTGGGAGGAATGAAGCGTAGAAATTCAATAACCCCAGGAAGGCTTGTAACTTGGTTTTGTTGGTAGGCGTGGGTGCCTCGTGGATGGCCTTGACTTTAGATTCCACCGGGTGGATGCCTGAGGCGTCTAGCCTGTATCCTAGAAAGTCCACCTGTCTAGTGGCGATGGCACACTTCTCCCGTTTTAGTTTGAGGCCATGCTGCCTGAACTTCTCTAATACTGCCCTGACTCTCTGGATGAGTTGGGGTCTGTCCCTGGCTGAGACCAAAATGTCATCGAAATATGGCACTACGCCAGGGAGGCCTTGGAGAATTCGTTCCATCAGTGATTGAAAAATACCTGGGGCTACACTTACGCCAAACTGGAGACATTTACATCTGAACGCCCCTCTGTGTGTTACTATGGTCTGTAAGTCAGCCGTTTGATTATCAACAGGGAACTGTTGGTATGCCTGTGACATGTCCAGTTTGGCGAAAATGGTGCCAGGTTCGAATGTGTGTAACAGGTGCTGAATGACTGGAACAGGATATGCGCTAACCTGTAGGTAACGGTTAATTGATGTCTTGTAATCAGCACAAATTCTTAAATTACCGTCTTTTTTTAGTGGGGTGACTATGGGGGTCTCCCACTTAGCGAAATCAGTGGGTTCTATCACCCCTTGTTTGAGGAGCTTGTCTAGTTCCGCGTCCAATTTGGGGCGGATGGCGAAAGGTACTCTACGTGGTTTTAAGCGGATGGGAACTGCCTGGGGGTCTACTGAGAAGGAGATGGGAGTGCCATTATAACAGCCTAACTCGCTACTAAAAACGTCAGAGTAGTCTGAGAATAAGGAGTCAACATCAGAAGTTGAGACAGCATGGATTCCTGTTATACTAAGGCCAAGAGAGGGGAACCAATCCAACCCCAAAAGACTAGGGAGGGCACCATTAACAACCACTAAAGGCAAATGGCCTTTGAAGGCTTGGAATTTAACGAGGAACTTGCCTTTCCCGAGGACCGGGATGTTCTTTCCTTGGTAGTCCCTCAAGGTGAGATGGCACTTTTGAAGCTGGTTCCTTGTCAGTCTGGGCTGGATCTTCTTAAGCGTGTCCCAGGAGATAATTGAGAGCGCTGACCCCGTGTCTACCTCCATGCGGCAGTGCTTACCTTCTAAGAAGACAGAAAGTGTAATTTTATTGGGGGTATAAAATGTGTGGTTAGCGTGGTAGCAAGTGTAGCAGTTCTCTACTTGTCTTAGGGAACCAGAAGAAGGAGATTTTTGTGGAAAAACGCGCACTGCCTGGCAGACTCTTGCGAGGTGACCTTTCTTGTGACAGTTGTGGCAGCTGGCGTTTCTGAACCTGCAAGATGCCCGGGAATGGGAACCTCCACAGGTTAGGCACAAAAGAGTTTGTTTTGGGCCACTGTTGTTTCTTTGCCTCACTCCTACCTGCAGCTGCCTCATTGGCTTGAGACGATGGATGTCAGAGTATTCTGTAGGGTCATCTTCGCCCACCACTTCTTCAGAGTGGACGGTGGAAGTGCTGGGCTTGGGTGCAGTGCCCTGGATCTCAGCTGCTGATTGGGCTGAGAGTTCAGCAGCTAAGGCTTCCTCAACGGCCTGGGGAAGATTTAAATCTTTTCTGGCCAGCAAACGTCTTTGGAGCTTTAGATCTCTTACTCCACAGATGAGTTGATCGAGCAGCATATTGTCCAGATAGTTCTTAAACTCACAATGTAGAGCTGCTGTCCTCAGGGCGGCCATGTATTGGTTGATGGATTCCCCCTCGGCTTGCTTCCTCATTCTAAATGCGAAACGTCTAGCGATCTGGGACGGTTTCGGTGAGTAGTGGTTGGAAAGTGTATCCAGCAGCTCAGCCCATGGGACGTTCCTGATCTCTCGTGGTGCTAAAAGTGCTGTGGCAGTGTCATAGACTGCAGCCCCACAGTAGCTGAGGAAGTAGGATTTCTTCCTCTGCTCTGTAGCATCAGCCAATCCGATGGCATCGATAAAATGGTTGAAGCGATTCTTATACGAATCCCATTTTTCCTCATCGGGTTTGAATGGTGGGAATGCCGAATTGACATTCATTCTGGATCCCTCAATCTCTTAGCAGACTGGTCTGTCTCACTGGGTGTTCGTGGCCCTGGTTTAACGCTAACCGTGAGCGTTGGCGGCTGTGGCTACAGCGCCCTAAACTCGCTCAGTGACTCCAGCCTTCGTGAAGGCAGTTTGTATTTTCGCGCTTTCTGCGAGCGTTTGGCGGCTGTGGCTACAGCGCCGTAACTGACAGCAATTCGAATTTCGCGCCCCCTGGAGAGCGTTGGCGACTATGGCTATAGTGCTGTAACTGACAGTAATTTGAATTTTCGCACTCCCTAGAGAGCGTTGGCGACTGTGGCTACAGTGCCAAACTTTCAAACGACAGCGGTTTGAATTTCGCGCTCCTTTGCGAATGTGGGCGGCTGCGGCTTCAGCGCCCAACTTTCACTAACCATAGTATTCTAACTCGAGCGGCTCTAACGCTCGTGACTTTCACTCTCAGCGCCTGACTTTCACTAACCGCAGCGTTCTAACTCGAGCGGCTCTAACGCTCGTGACTTTCACTCTCAGACAGCAGCGATCTGAGTCCGAGCTCTGCGAGCGATACGGCTGCGGTTCAGCGCGGCGATTCTGTCAGCGTGATTCTTAGCTCTTTGAATAAGTGCTTCCAGCTAGCCTTCCGATCCCACGCTCATCGCCAGTGTTGTAGATCGAAGGAAAGGAGAGGCTTAGACCGGAGCATGCAATGAACAGGCTTTATTCAAAGAACAAGGGTTGTCGCGTCTGCCAGCTAACAGGCAGACTTGCCAGCGAACAACGAGTGGCTCAGCCTGACAGCCGGCTTTTATAGCCGACTGTCAAACGGAGCCAACCAATGGGAGCGGCTGGTGCTCCCGCTTAAAGAACGGACCTGGTTGGGAACCCCAACCAGTCCCAAAGACATAACAGTACGACTGTAACTTTGTTGCTTGTATCCTTATGATTTATATTGACTGTTTCCTAGTATGATTTGATTGCTGATTCTACCCTATGACTATCATTAAGTGTTGTACGTTATGATTCTTGATTCTTAACAAATGTGTCTTTTCTTTTATGTATACTGAGAGTATTTACACCAAGACAAATTCCTTGTGTGTCCAATCACACTTGGCCAATAAAGTATTCTATTCTATTCTATTGGAGTTTGAGTGAATGTAACAGATATAGAAGACATCAGACTGAAGAAAACTGGAACCCAGGACATGACTGTGTAGGCATCAGTCTATGCGTGTTTCATTTAAAGACCATCTGCCCAGCTTAGTCAAAAAAAAATGTTTCAGCTGCAGAGGATAATGATCTATGCCAGGGACCCATTCATATTTCAAGTTTATTAGGCATATTGGAAAAGAAATGGGTATGGCACAAGTGAATTCTGCTTTGGCTTTCATTGTATAATATGATTGTTCAGTGGATAAAGGACAGTTCCTTAGCTGATCCAACCCTCATATCAAGATATCAATTTTCTAAGGCATTTTTATAAACTGGGAGAGTGATGGAAAATTCTGAAATTTTCCAAACATAGGAGATTCCTAACTGGGTTCCTATGAAGCATTTTGGCTTAGGTCCTGATGGCCACTTTCTCATACTTCTAGAACCAGAAACAATATGCTGAAAACAGGCTCCTAGGGGAACGTAATAAGAACTGCTTTATGTCATTAAATTTTCAAAATATCCCTTTTTTTTCTCAGTGGAAAACATAACATTGGATGGGACCAGGAAGCTCTGTAAAATAAGTATCTTTAAAATAACATTTTTTCACAAGGATAAATTTTTCTCCTCTACACACTTTCACATCCATAATTTATGTCAATATACCATTCATCAGGGATAATCCTTGAAAGCAATGCAGACTCAGTGAACAAATTTTATGGGAAAATAATGCAATTAGAGAAATATGGCTCTCTCTGAAATGCCTGTCACATATAGCGTCCTTTTCATCACAAGCTGCAAAACCGGGAATTTGAGACAGAAGAATTTTGATAGTCCTCAACAATCAGTTTGACTTGTAATTTGTATTAGTCAAGGTGTTTCATTTTCACATTTACTTTAAAAGAAATAGATCTGGCAGCCTTTCCAGGAGAGAAAATAAGTTCCATTGACTCCTGTCTCTTGGATCCAGTTGGATTCACTCTTTATAAAGCTATTTAGATAAGATTCACCCAATAGCAAATGCACTCTGACAAGCATCCTGTATAAGAAAAGAGCCAATTACTGGGTTTCCAGAATGCACATTGCTGGGTGAAATTATACAGATAACTCAACACATCTGTCAGACTCTTATTCTTACTCCGACAGTCATAAGGATAATACAGGAAATCTTTGTAGAGGAGTTTATCTCATAAAGCCCTGGCTGACAGAGACTCTGAAGTGTTAATTTGTTCTTTCCCTGCTGCTGAATTAAACCATAGGACCAAATATGTATACCTATGGTTTTGGTTAAGTCTGGGAGAAAGCTGCCATTTTGTCCTCTTTAAAAGGTAGAAAAACCTTGAAAGCAAACAATGCTTCTTTGTCTCTGAGGCTACAGATGTCCAAAGAGCAGGGAAATGCACATACATTATTTATATCTGACATTTAGTCAAGCAGAGATTATATGTCCAAACATTGAGACTCTTCTAATTTTAAATTCAGCTAATCTCCATGCTCACAAGCTTGAAAGAAGACTCGAAGGAGAAGCTCAAGATCATATTCTGTACCACTTCCAGTTTGTGATAGTATTGTAAACACATCTTTTACTTTTTTCCTGATTAGAAAGTTTTCAAATTCTTTTTATTGGACTTTGTGGATAAAACTTTGATCATCAGATAATTAGCATTTTTGCTAACTAATGCCCATCCACCATCTTGTATAGAGAAATACAGGAAAAGAAATATAAATTAAATGCTATAATATCACAGAAGACCAAATTTATATTAACATGTTTATGACAGAGATATTGGGAGGGTAGTGAAAGACCTGGTTCAGATTTTGGCTGATCTTTTAAAGAAAAAAAAAAGATAGGGCAACGATTCCAATCATTAGAAATGAAACACATGAATGAACTGTATAAAACTTCAATGGATATAAATTATCAATTTTAAAAATGTTATTCAGAAGTATATAGTAAACAAAGAATATATTATATGAGGATTTAGAAGCCTTTGTAAAAAATATAAACTTGCCATAGAGCAGGGGTGTCATACTTGCACTGTCACAGTGGCATCACATGACAAACCAGGTGTGGGTGTGCCCAGTGCATGATGCATCTGGCCTACAGCCTGCAAGTGTGGCTGCCTTACTATAGAGGGATACGCATGAACCTATTCTATGTTAAAAGCAAGATCTTCACAACAGCAATTTCATTGCACCAACTATCAGTGCCAGATAAGACTTTCTTATCTTATACAAGCAAAACTTGCTTTGCTCCCAAATTGTAATGGTATGTGGGAATGACCTTGGGATGTGATAAGGGGGGAGTGCTGCAGGGGGAATACAACTGTCATGCAAAAGGTATCTCAGCCCACAGCAACAAAATGGGTATGGGAAGCATCTCAGGAGGAACACATTCTAATTTTTTGGACTGTAATGGGCAGAGGGCAGTTTTTTCAGACCTGCAAGATTTTGTTACTGCAACCTTACAATAAAGGTGGTACAGTATGAGTACTCATGATTTGTGCTTCTTGTTTGGCCTGTCAGACAAAGGACTCAAATTAGTACACAGGTTAAATTTATTATCTCACACAAACACCTTCATAAATGGGAGTTAATAAATTTAATTTGTGTACTAGTTTGAGTCCTTTGTCTGATAGTCCAGACAAGAAGCACAAATCATGAGTACTCATACTGTACTACCTTTATTGTAAGGTTGCAGTAGCAGAATCTTGCAGGTCTGAAACCCCCCTCCCCTACGCTCTGTCCTTTGTAGTCCAAAAAAATCTCCCACAAACACCTTCATAAATTGGGCTGTGGTGGCTCACATGGTAAGATGCTGGGCTTGCGCACCACTGAAGTTGACAGCTCAGAGGTTCAATTTCCATGAGCGAATAAACCACTCAGGGACAAGAAAGGAGCCTCCCCCAAATGCCTACCTGCATGCAGGCATCCCACAAGCAAAGATAACACCACCCACCCCCCAAATTCCTTTCATAGAGGCCGCCAGCCACCTCAGTGATCCCTGGCTAACACTTGCCATACATTCAATCAATCAATCAATCAATCAATCAATCCCTTCATAAAAGAAGACTAAAATAGCTACTATTGCTTTTCAGAAAAGATGCTGATTCTAGCAAAGCTGCCAAGATAATAAATTCATAACTTGAATCAAGTATGTTCATAATTTCTAGGTATATCATGAGTCCCCTTTGATCTAATTTTCTTTAATATTTAGGTCATTCAAATTGAGATTCATTACAAATTAATTCATGTTTTCTATGCTTCAACGATTAGCATGATTAAGCAGCTAAACTTCACTATTTTCCTTTTGACAGTATAAGCCATATAAATTTGGTAAAGGGATTCCCAAGTACTACAATTCAGAAGAAGCTCTAGCTTAGGCTAGAATCTAGATTCATTATGCTGGCTGATTTGGAAAGCTGTTGTTTCTAGATTTCTAGATCTACTCTATTTGGAACCGAAATGATTGATTTAGATAGATGACACTTCCACTTATATTTGGTTTTTTTCCCTTTTTTAACACGTTTGCCTCTTTCAACTATTACATTAGGAATAAGTAATATGAGTAGCTTCCAATTTTGCTGAATTCCATGTTATAAGTCCCAGCATCTATAGCAGTGTCTCTCAAGCCTAGGAAAGAGTGTGGATTTTACCTCCCATTTCCCAGCAAGCATGCATGACAGTCCACATATCTTAAAGTTCCCAAAGTTAAGAAAAGTCTCCAAACTTGGCAACAGTAAGACTTATTGACTTCAATTCCCAGAATTCCCCAGCCAGCATGTTGGCAAGTTGCCAAGTTTGGAGACCTCGGATTTATAGAAAACATGGCAAATGGACCGGTTGCTTTCATGGTGTAGAGACAACAATTTGGTCCTCAATACCAATAAGACCAAGGAGCTTATAGTGGATTATAGAAGGAACAGATCAGACATCCAGCCCTTGCTTATCAATGGAGACCAAGTGGAGCAAGTGGCCAGTTTTAAGTTTCTGGGTGTTACCCTAAAAGAGGACCTGACCAGAGGTGCCCACATTGCAGCCCTGATCAAAAGGGCCCAGCAGAGATTATACTACCCGAGGCTTCTCAGAAAACAACAACTGAATGAGAAATTGCTGGTGACCTTCTACCGCTGCACCACAGAGAGTATTTTAACATACTGCATCTCTGTATGGTTTGCCAATTGTACAGTGGCAGATAGGAAAGCACTCCAGAGGGTTAATGTCATTGCCCAGAAGATCATTGGTTGCCCTCTCCCCTCTTTGGAAGAGCTTTATAGCTCCCACTGCCTTAAGAAAGTTCAAAACATTCTCAAAGATCCATCTCATCCTGGGCACCCTTTTTTTTAACTATTACCATCTGACTGACGGTACAGAATAATAAAAACAAGAACAAAAAGGCTGAAAAACAGCTTCTATCCCAGGGCAGTAGCTCTTTTGAATTCTGCTGTTTAGTGCAGTTGGTGTGGTGACGGGGGTTTCTGGTTCAATGTGTGAAGGGTGAAGGATGTGTGTTTGTGTTTATTTTCATGGTCATGGTGTGCACTGAAGATGGTGTTTGATTTCGTTGTATGAGGTACAATGACAATAAAGTAAACTAAATGGGGGATGGGCCTGGAAGTCATAGTGCAGTGATACTGACTTGCACCAAACATTTTTTTCAGATCCTATTCAAACATATTAAAAGGTGTTTTTTTATGGATTTAGTAGTATCATTTACAAAATATTAAAACTAAACAAAAGTTAATTTCATCAAATGATATTCCAAATAACACCCACATAATGTGATCTGCTCAAATACAGTAGGGGCAGGGGTGGGATTCAAATTTCTTAACAATCAGTTCTGTGGGTGTGGCCTAATTTGTGGATGTGGTTTGGTTGTCATGTGACTGGCTGGGCATGGCTTGCTGACTGGATATGGCTTGGTGGTCATGTGACTTGTTGGGCATGGCTCGTATGTAAATATTATAAATATTTATATAAATATTGATTTTTTTATAAAAAAGAGCAACTTTTACCCAAAATCAGACAAAGCAGGCAGGCAGATTGAATTGCTCACAGAATCACAGATTCAGTCAGAGATCTACCTTTCTGCAATATGCTACCTGAGTCTGCACTGAAAAATAGAAGCTTTGGTCCTATGGAAGGTTCAGCTCTGCTTTTAGATTAGCTAAAAAGCAAGAAATCCAATGATTTTCTGCTTTCTAGCGAATCTAAATTTCCCAGCCCAGCAGAACAGCTGATGGTCGGGGGGGAGGAAAAATAGCAACTTACCAATTGCAGGCAAGTTTGATGGCGCGTATGCCAAGTAAGAAGTGAGTGAGTGGGGAGGGGAGGGGCCAGCCAGTGGCACAATTTGCTGGTTCTCCGAACTGCACAGAGTTGTAACAACCAGTTCTATAGAACTGATCTGAACAGGTAGAATCCCACCCTTGAGTAGGGGTCCAAATAGAATTTCCATTATATCTGAACTTTCTTAATTTATTTGTATAGTTTGTATTTTGGAATTGCCATCTTCTATCAAATTTCCTGCAATTAAATTGAACTAACTTATAATTAAGACTTCTAAATTAATTATGCAGCAAGCAGATAATCATCAGTCAAAAGTTTTATTTCCAACAGATGATTGTATTAGGAAACCCTGCACATTTTCCCTTTCTTTGTTTCCTTAACAGGTGAATGCACAGGAGGTTTTTCATTTGCACTTTGTGGTATATGCCTATTTTTCATGCTGCGTTAAAATACACATGTTTTCTAATTTATTATCTGAAAAGGAAATAAACTGGAAAATATACATAAAGGAAAATAACACAAAGGAAAAAAGCACATTCCACTACAACCTCTGTCCTATTTACTGTAACCTGCAAATGGTACTTTGTCCTTCAGAAAACATACTAAAAACATCAAAATCCTACAGAGTCAGATAAAACATCTCTAAACAAGTTTATTATTATTATTATTTAATTCTCCTTGCTTTTCACTCTATTAGTAAACCTCTTTTTTCTCTCTACAGACTCCTGTGTCATCATCCCCCCAATTCCATTCCACAAACACTAAACATGTTACCAATATTCGATGCCTAGTGGTGTTGGCTTAGGGATTTATAACTGATAACCTTATAAAACACTTTCTCCAATGATTAGACTGGAGGTTGTGTCGACTCTGATTTAACACATGCTTGAAAAAGAGATGTTTGGAAGTCGAGGTTATGTGATGCTGAGTAACTTTGCTTGATTTCTACATAATAATGTTATATGACAGATTTGATTTTTATGCTGCGTTTATTTGTTTTTATTCATATGGTTTCCCCCCCCTTTGTCTGCTGTCAGGCTCCAGGGGTCCTTGGATTCTGGAGGTATATGAAAATGAGAAATAATTACATTAATTAAAGAATGTGATTCAGTTTAGAGATCAGCAATATAAAATTTAAAGGTGGGAAGACACCCATAAATTCCAAAATCCTGAATTACATTCCTCAATCTCTTTCTCACTTTGAGTTCCAAAATCTTCCATCCAATGTATTTCTAAGATTTTATACACATTTCGCTATATTTTAGATCTATGTTTTTGAGTGTTTGACTGTGAGAGAAAGAGAGCATGTCACTAAATGAACTAGAACTACACCATAATCAGAATAACTATGAATTTTAAGAGTGGTAGTCTAACAGATCTAGTCCATACTTGCTTTCTTCTGAAAGTTTTTGTCAGAGTTTTTTTTTTAAAAGTATGAAATGTAGAGGCATAACTTGCTTCTATAAATCTACATGATGCTACACTAGATTCCATCCAAATGCATGTTTTTTTGGTATCAGGAATAGCTTAATTTGGCCACTCTCCCTTCCCTTCCCTTCCCATTCTTTAAGCCCTTGCTACACCCCTTTATCACCACCTCTGAAATATCTTGTCTATTCCTCACTGAGAAGACCAAAAGCTGCAGTTTAGAGCAGTGTAGAAAATCAAATGCATGTCATAACTTACAAAAGAGCCCACAATATTGGTGAGCTTTGCACAAAAGAGTCACGAAGATAATGACAGAAAATGTCATTCCTCAATGCGATATGGCAGTAATGAGGATGCATAGACATGCGCTGCTAGGAGAGGGCCCAATAATGGCATTTGCCTTGAGGCACCAAATCACTGCATGCCATGGGTCTGTCAGCAGCAGTCTAATGCACAAAGACTCACAGCCCAAAAGATAATCGCTCTGAAGTAGGTTTCCTGTGGCCAAGAAACTTAAACTGATATTAGAATAGGTCTCTCCGTGCAATTCCTAAAGAACAGCATGCATTCTGTTTCTGAACAACATGAGGCAAGAAAGCTCTGTTGCCTGCTGACTAAGGCAAAGAAAGGTAGTTGTCTTTGTCTTGTTTCCCAAAGAAAGTTACTATGACTTCAAAGGTTGTCACTGCTTCTTCTTCTTTAAGTATCTCAGCCAAGAAGGTGAGCTGCAAGGAACCTGGAGTTCCTATATATTCAATGCTTCGCCTGGAGAGATAAGTAGCAATGCACAGGATCTCTATTTACCCTAAATTTGTGATGAGCACCTGACATGGTCTTCTTTTCCTTGATATGGAAATAAAGCAACAGAAGGCTCCTGCTGGGATAAGAACCATGGAGAAAATCAGATATTTAAACCTTTAAACATATACCAGGTATACCACAAGTCAGGCCCTATTGACAATTTAATATCAAAATTAAATTAAACATTTTCTTCTAAACATTTCTTTACTTGATTAAGAAATGACCCTTAGGAGCACTGTTTGAATGGTTGGAACGCTGGGCAGGAGATTAGCAAGCCTGCGTTCGAGCCCCAAGAGCTGCTGTGGGGTGGGGTTGAACTCTTGTCCTTCACTCCAGCTCCAGGGACATGAAAGAAACTCTCAACTTGTTAAACAAGTGTAACAAGCAACAAATGACCACCAAGCATTCTTAAGTACAGTAACATTTTACCTCAAAAAAATTATGATTGGCCTAGGTTACTTGTGCTATTCTCTCTCTCCCTCTCCCTCCCCCTCCCCCTTTCTCTCCCTCCCTCCCTCCCTCTCCCTCTCTATCTTAACACTGGCCCAGTTTCCTTTCTCCTTATCATATGATGCTGATGATTTGTGGAGTGAGGTGATCTTGAGTTCAAAATCCTTGGTTGTGCCCCCACCTGAACAGAACACACCCCCAGCCAATCAGAACACAGCCAAGCCCCCACCCAATCAAGTCACACCCCCACTAGCAGTTAAAAGGAAGAAGCAGCTGCAAGCTCACATTACTCCGAGAAGCACAAAGCTGAAGACACAAGCCTGAAGATGACGAATGAGATTTCATCGAAATGTTGCCAAGATACTTCCAATTTTACGTGGGAGAAAACCCGAATTCCTGGCAAGAAAATATTCTTTTTTTGTGCTGCTGAAAGATGCCCTCATGAAATTCTTTAAAAGAAACAAATGTATGCAAATAGTTCTTGACTTACAACAACAATTAGGACCAGAATTTCATTCACTAAGCAATGTGAGTCATCACAAGAATGGGTGAGTGAGTCATCACAGGACTGGGCCCTATTTTAATAGAAACATGACTACCTTCAATCACAATGTTTGGCCTCTGAAATGAAGCAGGAAGTGATTGGTCTTATTCTAAATTTAGGAAGGCTGAGCCTCCAAGCCAGTGTTTCTCAGCCTTGGCAACTTTAAAATCTGTGGACTTCAACTCCCAGAATTCCCCAGCCAACATTGAGAAACACTGCTTCCAAGCTAAAGATGAAAAAGATAAGTGACCCTTGAGAATAGATCTAAACTAAGAGCTTTTTTTTTAAATAACTGGCATTCATCTTAGAATATTTGCTTCTTTAATTTCATTGTGCTTGTTTTCTCAAATTACCTAACAATTTATTAATTGTTTTAACATTTAGATTCATAATAGAATCCCAAAGTGCCTCTGAATATTTTGAATAGCACATTCAAATTTTACAAGTGGGACTTGGTTTTAGAATTGATTATATTTGCTACAGCAGTTCCTTGAGTTTATTTTTTGCCAGAATTCCTCTTTTGCAATGAATGTTTTAATTCATTTCCCCTCTACATAGAAAATCAAAATATTAATAGGGAAAATACTGATTTGCTGTAGATTTTGCTGGTATGCTGAAGGAATTCCAGATAACAGACATTCAAAAGAGCCATTGATTACTTTATGCTATCATGGCATTCAACAGGCAGTTATGAGACAAGTGTATATATTTACATAACCAATGCTGATATTGTTTTCCAGAGAAGGTTATTTTGTGTTTTATAATGCTCTATTTCAAAGGCTTATAGTTTTTGATATGTTTGAAAACTGATAGTTGTCACGACCTTCATTCAAAATTAAATCAAGGAGCAGTAACATGACAAGTGTATGCCTGTGAGAGAGAGAGAGACACCAAACAATGAATAATGGGGGGAGTAATAATTACAGTTTCCTTCAATTTATTTTAGAAAAAGAATATAATTATTACATTTAATAAAGAAAGAAAGGCTGCTAGAAGGGGGAGGGAAGGAGGGAGGGGGAGAGAGACCAAGCAATAGAGAGAGAGCACCAATCAGTGATTTTTGCTCACTCTCTCTTTCTCCCTCTCCCCCACCCTCTTTCTCTCTTTCTCCAATACACACATATTACTTAGCAACCTTTTTGGCTGCTAAGCAAAGCAGGGTGTAAAGGTTCTGGCTTAATTAGATATAGATAGTCCTCACTTAACAACCACCATCAGGCCTGAAATTCTGTTCATAACCATTGGGTTCACTATGTAGGTCAGCATATGAGCTAATTCAATTTTACAACCATTTTTATGACTAAAATATATATAAAGCAAATCACTATGATCATTAAGTGAATCATGTGGTTGTTAATAACAATGTGGTCATTAAGCAAATCATTATCCTGAATGGGTAGTTTTTGCCAGAACCCAACAAACCAAATCACTGCACCCGAGAGTGATTTTTCATCATGTGAGAACAAGAATTATGTTAAAGCAACATTTCCTCAAGGGTACATTTTCATAGTACACAAGTGGAGGAGATAGCTGCTGGTATACTGGTGTACTGCTTATGTACTCCCTATGTTTCCTTTCCTCCAAGTTGACATCTGCAGGGTCTACGCAGTTCATAAAGAATGATTTACCTTGCATCCTTGGGTTGTGCAATAGAATGTGTATTCTCATATCATCTGCATTCTGGTGATAGAAATGCTTTGGGTTCACTTATCCTACTCAATCTGGCACTTTTCTGGTAGATTACAACTTCCGTGATACTAAATTATTACATAACCCAGAAAATGCTGGGTGGAAAGTATGAGAGTTGTGGTGAAATACATTTAAGGACACACTGTTGGGAAAGCTGATATCTATTTACAGTAGATAATATTGTTTGAGGGTATTGTTGAATTAGAGAGAAGGGGATGGAAAGCTAGAGAAGAGAGAAATTAAGTACACATAGGAAGCAAACAACAAGAAGAAAAAATTAGAAATCCTACTTTCTAACCCTTCTATGCTCTGCAAACAGCTTTTGTGGTTTCTACAACTTTATTAAATTCTTAATAATTTTTCTGTAATCATGAGATCCAGATATTTGAGTTTTTATCAAATAAAAGCTGAGGTTATATTAGACTTTACAAAAAGATGCACTTTTATATTCATCATCCTGACTGCAAGTAGTATTTCAAAGGATGTAAAATTGATGTAGGTTTCTACTGATTTTTATTGATACTATAGCGTTTTATAAGTTCCCACAAAGTTCTTTGAAAGTATTCATAATATATGGGAAGCAAAATTGTACAAAAATATAGAATAGTCATAATAAATCACAAAAAGACATAAATCGTTAAGAATGACAGATCTAAAAATTTAAAAAGCCAATATCACAGCCCAGGCTATCTTCAATAACTCCTAAAATAAAAAGGTAAGAAATCTTTTAAAATGTTTATCTGACAATGGCAGTCACAAGGCATCAGGCAAATTCTGTACAACCACTTGGAGTGGTTGTACATTCTACAACCACTTGGAGTGCCTGTATATTTGTGGAAAACCCCCAGCAACACAGCACAGGGAAGGAGGTAGGTTGATATTGCTATTGAGAAAAGAAATGTGTTCTTTCATTTTATATTTTTTGTGTACTACTCTAGACAATGTGATTGAAAGATTATTAAAGCTTTCTTTAATAATTTTTAAAAAATCTCACATATTGGAAATTCTAATTTATGGAATAAATAGGCATGCTTGCATAATGTCAATTGGTTATAGAAATGATAATCTTAATGTATTTGTGTTGATGTCAATGAATTCATTCGTTTTATTTACAAAATTTATAGCCTGCCTCACTCCTGGCAGAATCTAAGCAAGGTGCAACAAAGTCCAGAAAAATGCATTAAAACATATCTAAATGCTAACAATAAACAGACAAGTTTTCAAATATTATTCTGTCTCTCTTGTCATGTAAAAACTTGTTTGAATCAAAAGACTGTCAAAACCCATAATATTCTGACTTGTAAATGCTAATGCTAATTTTTTTAAAAATGATTTGGAAGTCAACTTGGGTTGGGATAGGCTTTCAAATAAACAAAAACTAGTTAAAGCTGAAGCTGTTTCTTTCCTGAGCAATGTCTGAGGTAGTTTTTTGCAATAAAAAGGTAAATTTTAACTCATGGTTGTGGGGAAGTCAAACTTGTCAAATAAAATCACTGAGTAGTAATTATGCATAACTGAAGATTATTCTTTAATTTAATATAGTCCTTGCATTCAGGCTTCAGAAAGAGAGCAAGAATAAAATAATGTACTGTATGCTTTTCTTAATAAATCCAATGGAAGAAAATATACATAACCCAGGGTTGAGCTGTGGAGTCCTTGGTGTTTCCTGAGTTTGGTTATGTGCATGCAGATGTTAATCAACTAGATTATCAAACTAGATAACTGATGATGTTACCTAACTGGGCAATGAAATATCTGCAAGCGAACAACCAAGCCTCAAAGAGCACCAATGACTCCATATTTAATAAACACAATCTAAAATAAAAACAGTTATACTTTGCTTCTAAGGAAAGGAATTGTTTTTAGAATGTGTAGCAGGTAAATAGAAATCAGATGTGTTGGGTTAGTACATAGAAATCAGCATGGCTAACTATTGACTATATGCCTGAAGATGGCTCAGAGGGGTTCAGGTTTTATCCTCAAACATGAACACATTTATCATAAGCTGAATAATACTTGATATAGTTTTTAGCAACTTTTAAATAGTCAAAGAAATAAAAATACATTCAACAGTGCAATTAAAAAAACATTTTATTGATGAAATAAGCCAACTAGAAGATATGAATGCTAATAAAATCAGAAGAGATTATACAGAATAGTGATTAAATGAGTAATGTTTGTAGAAACTGAAAATCTATCTATGAACAGTTAATATAACTCAATCTTTAATATATTATTAAATCTAGCTAGGTAAACCAACTATTGCTCCCTCTTTTTGTTTTGATATCATGTGTTATTTCAGTACAAGGATATTATATATAATACACTTAGATTCTTAATATCCTATTAATTAGAAACCTTAGAGTATTGAATATAGAAAAGAGAAAGAAAATGGATATTCATTCATTGATGTTATTAAAGTTAAGTGTTGGGGTTATTTCACATTTTTCTTCAAAATGAAATATAAAGTTGGAAATGAAATTTTAAAAATGAAGGAAGAATATTCATCAGGTATCTACACTATGCTACTAAATACACCACGCTCTCATTGTTATGAACTTTAACTGGGCATCACTTGCCCAGTTAAAGAAAATCATAAATCCAATCTTTGGGCAAAGGCTGTATGACATCTCTTTCCATCATGCTGCAATTTTGAAACATATTCTCTAATAATGATTTATCTAAAAACACCACCAAACGTGTAAATATTGTGTCCAGTAACCTATGTTCAAAGAGTTCCAGCAAGTTCTGTAGGCTGAAGGTAGAAGTGGAAAGGTAGATCTCAATGGTAACTGGAATGTACAAAAAGTGACCAGACTCAGATAAAAGATGCACTGAAAGAACATTGGCTTGAACTGTATAAAATAAAGGTAGGATATTGATAAATAAATAAATCTTTAATAGTATTATTCTTTGTTGCCACGAAAAAGATTTTCAGGAATAATGTAAACTGAATAACAGTCGTATTACAAATTTCAAAGATTGAACTTTATATCATACAAAAACAAATAACCTGGTCTCCCATTAGGGTGATATTTAAGTTCTTCTGCATTGTCTCGGTGTGCTCCTATATCCAAAATGCTTGCAAGTTTGTTTTTCGACATTAATATTTTATCAGTCATGGCTATAAAATGATTTGTTAGGGCAGGCTATTTCTGGAATAACTTAAAGTGAGTTGGAAACTCTGCACAGTTCTAATAAAAAGGTACATATTTATTTCACAACTAGAAATAGAAGCGTAAATCCATATCAGAAAAAAACATTTAAATTGTTTGGTGCTTTAACCTAATGTGTAAAATCGAAACCTGATTCAGTTGCTCTGCTAGAAAATATTATATATTAAATATATATATTAAAAGATTGGTATCCATGCATGTACAAATAAGGAGGGACCGGGAGATATTGTTGCACCACAAATTCTGCAGAAGGCTATTCATGTTGCTTTGTTAAGCTTTTCTTGTTTCTTGTTCCTGCTTTTTAATATATTAGCTTTTGGAATAGAAGATGGCAGAAGAAGACTTATGGAATTACTGTATATTACTGAAGAGCCCATCTTATGGTCTATGTGTCTGAGTTGAAAAAGAGAGTATTCTTCATTTGAAAGGGAGAAGCTGCCAGGAAACCCAATCCAGATGCTTAGCACTTGTTAGAGTGAAAATGATGGTTGTGGTGATGTTAAGGCATTCAGACAAGCTTAGCCTGCTACAAAAGTCCTCCTTTAACAAAGCTCTTTTATAGGTAGTAATTAAGCAAGACATCATGTGAACATTACCTGACCACTGACAATGAAATGACAGGCTCCATCCACGTGAACGGGCAGGAGCTACCGCGCGCCTCCACCTTCAAGTACCTGGGAACTACTCTTGGGGAAGAAGGCCTACTACAAACTGAGGTGGCAGCCAGGATCAATGCAGCGTGGGGCAAATGGAAGTCCGTCACGGGCGTCCTCTGTGACAAGAAGATGCCGATGCGCCTGAAGGCGAAAATCTATAACTCTGTGGTGCGCCCCGTGGCCATATACGGCGCAGAGTGCTGGCCGACGACCAAAGAAGTCGAAAGCAGACTCCAGATAATGGAGATGCGAATGCTCCGATGGTCGGTAGGCCTCACCCTACCGATCGCGTCAGGAACGAAGAAGTGCGTGAGACGGTTCAACGTCGTGCCCATCCCCACGGTCATGAGGCAGTCCCGGCTACGATGGTTCGGCCACGTGAGCCGCGCCAAGGAAGAATCCATCATCAAATCTGTAATGAAGGTGACTGTCGGAGGAGCGAGACCGCGTGGTAGACCTAAACAACGCTGGATGGACACGATCAAGGCCGATCTAGAGATCGCGAAGGCAGACCCGACACACGTGGCAGACAGAGAGGTGTGGAAGCAGTACTCAAGGACATTAGCGGACCTCGCCCGAGCGCGAGACAAACGCTGAAGAAAAAGAAGAAGAAGAAGAAGAAGATCATGTGAACATGACTTCCAAGCTTCCTTACTAGCTGTCCCATTGATTTGCTTGCTGGAAGCCAATTGGGAAGATCATAAATGGCAATCACGTGACCATGGTAGGCTGTAACCATCATAAATGCACAACAGTTGCCAAGTGCTTGAGTCATAATGATGTGACTATGGAGACACTGAGACAGTTGTACGTGCAAGTACTGGTTTTAACTTTACAGCATGGTTGTAATTTTGAATGGTTGCTTAAAACATAATCATAAGTCAAGGATAATCATATGTGCACTGCCCATAATAGCTTATAAGCAAGGGAGGTATAGGTTCATATTTTTAGCAACAACATTTTCATAACAAGGGAAAGCTATTAAAATAAGGTTTCCACTTAAGAGGAGGCTTGTAGATGCAGGCTTGTAGATACAGGTCTTCATGCATATCTTCTACAGAATTTATTATTGAATTTGTTGAATTGCATATTGGTGTGAGATCACATGCATGAAAAAAAATGATGAAAAGGTGCTTTCTAACTTTGGAAGCAACTGCTACACAACACAACACCTGCTAAAAACAAAATTCTGAGAGGAAGATGAAGCTACAGTTCGAAAACAGAGTTGACAAAGTACCACCAAATGAAAACATATCAGTAATTTGAGTGCACAAGTAGCATTGTACCCAAACAGAAAGTCTTTCTGTGTACATCACATATACCACAAGTTGATGAAAATTAGAGCCATAGCATCACACCATTGACATTGTACAATTTCCTTGGCTCTGTGTTACAGAATAGTCTCAAAATTGAAGTCTTAAGGAATTTTATACAATAAGAATCTTGGATCCTAAGGCATAAACTTCGCCTCTGCAAATGACTGCACTCAACACATGGATGTCTCAAGGTGGAAGAACAAACAATATTCAAGATAAAATCTACTGCCATTTGTATTTGTGTGATTTCTTTATATCAGGGGTGTCAAACTTGATTTCATTGAGAGCCACATCAGCATTTTGTTTGATCTCGGTGTGTGTGTGGCTAGGATGGGCATGGCCAGCTTGACATCATTTGTGTTGAGGGCACCAGTGGTGGGCCAGGCAGGGCTGGGGGGATCCTTGTCTCTAGTGGAAGAAAGCTAGACCTGGTCTAGCTTTGTCTTTCAGAGGAGCCTTGATGTCTGCTGGTAGCCACGTGCTAAGGCAGAACTTCCCTTCCTCCCTCCCTTTTCTTTTCAGCACATTACCAATTTATGCCTTCTCCTATTTTAATAAAGTTTGGTGTCTATTTTGCTTTCGCTTCCTTTCTAAAATCTTTTCTTGTTTTCAAACATCTATGACGAATGGATTGGAGTTATTGATTGAGCATAAGAGTATGCTTCTCAGTTGTATGTTTTGATAAGCAGAGGTACTGAAAAAGAGGAACTATCAAGATTAGTGTGTGCATTTGAACCACTGCCTTTATTGACCCGAACTTCTACAGATTTTCAGGAAGGCGTAAAGTTGCTAATAATGTCTTAATGTGTTAATGATTTCTTCTAAAGCATCTGTTCTTTTTATTCTCTGTTTCTACCTGTTTGGGTTATTGGAAAGAAAATAGATAAATGCAACCATGGTTCTTAAACAATATAAGAATTAAGCTTAAAAATGTATCTGATGGGTATGCTAGACCTAACAATATTCTATCAATTATAATATTTCAATAGTCTGGAAACGGGGTACCTAGACTCATGCATATTGCTCAAAGTGTGTCCTCACTAGTGCAGAGTAGAGGGGAATGAGAACTTAGTTAAACTTTATGTCTTTTAATGATTCTTTTAATGCAGCCCAGAACAGCATTCATCCTTTGCTAAATTCCTTTAACAATATTCAGAATGACAGAACAAGGCTACAATCTAATCAGAACAGGCTAGAACATGGGTCTCCAACCTTGGCCACTTTAAGCCTGGAGAACAGCTTTGCTGGCTGGGGAATTCTGGGTGTTGAAGTCCTCCAGGCTTAAAGTGGCCAAGGTTGGAGACCCCTGGGTTAGAAGACTAGGCAGGGAGGAATCATATTACATTAGAAAACAGCCCACCAATCCTGTTATGCGGGTTAAGAAAAATATTGAATGGTTCTGGCTCCAAAAGAGATCTCTGTAGAACCCCACTGATTACAGCATTTCTTTTGCCACTTATAAGTTACCTTAAGAAGAAGGTGGGGTTTGCTTCACATGTCCTGCTTTTCAGAAAGTCATGCTGGCTCTTAGCAACTATGGCACAGTCTTCAATATGTTTCCAGGTATGATAGATGATAATATAGATGAATATGAGAGAGGAAGAGATAAAGAGAGGGAGGGAGGGAGAGAAGATGAAGATAATAAAGGTGATAGATGATAGATAGATGATAGATAGATAGATAGATAGATAGATAGATGATAGACAGACAGAAACAGATAGACAGACAGACAGACAGACAATGATAGATAGATAGATAGATAGATAGATAGATAGATAGATAGATAGATAGATAGATAGATAGATGATATAGGCAGGCAGGCAGGCAGACAGAGAGACAGACAGACATCAGCCTATTTCGCAAACCAGACAATAGTCCCATTTTTTGACAACATGTCATATACTAAAATCTGGCAATGTGGTTAGAGCAGATTCCAGGAGAGGTTTCTTTTTTTTAGGACAAGCAGTCAACAAGAGAAAGGACATAGATACTAGGAACAAGCTTCTTAGAAGTGAAAAGAGAGAGATACCCAGATTTTTTTTCAGATCACAAGCCATATAGACATTTAAAATTCCTGTCCATCATCCACTCTTTATCAAAAGTTAATGAAGAATCAAATCAAACTCAATTGTCTGGGTGTTTTATAATTAATTTCTTCAGGCATAAAAAATTTGCATGTGTGGCTTAACTTGCAAAATGAGTTATGCTGGAAATTTCTTTTCAATTTTTAACCAGTCATTTTTTATCTGTTTCTAGTTCATCAGTTTTGATCAGCACAGAGATCATGCATTTTTGCTGGATTCTTCTAGACCTCTTTATTGCCAGCTAGGCAAATGCACTAGTAAGTTTCATATTTCTGCTAATAAAAAGAGTTGACATGTACTGTTGTGAGCCTTGTGTCAATACATACTATCTGAAGGCAAGCAAACAAAACAACCAGGAAACCTTGAAAGCTTACGTAAAATTGGACAAAAATTCAATCATTTAATAATTGCCTAAAATTTTGGTAGGCTTCTAAAGTGTCTCTAAAATTGGGTGCCAATTTGCAAATGTTAATATGACCAAAGGAAAACATTCCTTTGTACCCGAATCACATTTATATTAATGTTTTAAATTATTTCAGTTCCCATATAATTAAATTTATACTTAAATTAAATGCAATTCCAACCCATTTATTGTGTCTCCTGGCATGTCATTTAAAATCAATGGGGAGGCCTGTTTGTCAAAAATAATTCATTCTGCTGTTATAGAGCATCTACAGTAATGTTACAATATATGTAGGAAGCTACCTTGCCAAAACAAAATATCCATCTAGCTAAATCAATACTGCCTACATTCAGGGTCTACATTAAAGATATTTCACTTAATCATCTTCAATGAGCTTTTAAATTAAAGAGGCCAGGACATTCCTAATACAGAATAAGCGCTCCATTGTTGAGTTATTGTTGCTATAAGAGAAATAATGCTCTATTATGTTGATGGGTCTGTAATAAGTGACTGGAACTTTTAGACAATCATAAAATAATACATAACTAGTCAACATGGAAGGACTATTTTCATTTCACACATGGGCCAGATCTCCTTCATCTGGGTTTTATAGCTGAACTCTGGACTTTACCACGTGCCACAGATGATAGATTTTACTCTGATTTTATTTTAAATATTAACTGTGGGTTATCCTCAGTCACCTGGAAAATTATAATGTCGACATTGGAAACTCAACAAAGTTGCCTCAATATTGACTAAGTTTTGAAAGGTTAGATGTCACAACATTTTTTCATTCAGATTGGAGGCTTGTTGAGATTTTGGGGGAAAATATTTCATTTACATGTTAAGAAATAACAATTGAACAAAGAGCTATACAGAAAAAAACAAGAACACTAACAGAATAGTTGAATATATCTTCTAGGTTTCCAGATCTTAGTTCTCCTATGGACTATTATCTAGTTTCAATATTTGGTCCCTATCTGTATAGTGTGAATAATAGTAGACCTACCACAAATGCTATTTATTCAGAAAGGTGAAGAAAACAATGTATTGTATGTGGGAGTGCATTTTTGTTTAATGTTTAAAGGAATTTGCAGTCGGCTGTGTAGAATGCTTCCAAAATTATTCTGCCGTGTCAAGCTGCATAATTCTGATTGCTGTTTTTTCTGTTTTTATTTTTTATTTTAATAATGGACAGCCATTCCAGATGATTTAGTGCCAAAAGATTCTCTTAGCAGCTTTTAAAAAATAATTACAGAGCCCCAAATTCTAATTAGAGCATCAAAATAAAATCAATATGCCCGCCTTTAAAAAGTTGAGAGTCATTACAGCGTGTGTGTATGTGTATATGTATTGTTCAAAATGTATAACGACTCAACTTTTTAAAAGGTGTGTGTGTGTGTGTGTGCATGCGTGCGTGTGTGTGTGTGTGTAGTATATTTTTAGATTGGATCTAACCTATTCTGGGTAGGAATCTGAGAAAGACAGCTATGGATTGAACACTCACACAGTATGGAAATAAAGTCTTGGATCTGGCCCAGTAAGGCATTGCAGAATTCTTACAAAAACTCATTGTTTCAATAAACTCTCAGCAGGAAAGCTGTTGCTTCAACAATGGTCTGTAGCTTTAAGTTAGTCTTAAAGAAGGTAAACTATTCCTTAGATTTGCCCATGCCTGCCACATATATTGAAAATGAGCAGGTCTTTCTGAAGACTCAATCCCTTCAAGGTCTGGGAAATTCAGCTATCAGATATTGTTGAACACTGAATGATAGAACAGTTCCAGAAGTGTTTGTGGGAAAGAAATATTTAACCCAAGCTCTTCTTAAGTAAGGTGCCTCAGAGCTCATTTCTCTCACCCTTTCTATATAACATTTACATTAAACTCTTGGGAGAGATCATTTGGCAACATGAGGTGCAGTACAGTGGTGGGATTCAAAGATTTTTACCACCGGTTCGGTGGGCATGGTTTGGTGGGTGTGCTTTGCATGCATGCACACACTTTGCGTGCATGTGAGTGCCAAAAGCGCACTTTGTGCAGGTGCAGAGGCATTCCAACTCACCTCCTGCAAGCTTGCATTCTCCCTGTCACTTCAGCAGCTGTGCTGCGTGGCACTCTGCTGTGCCGCACAAAGCAGCTGCGCTTCAAAAGCAGGGATTAAAGTTGAGTATGGGAGCCTGGGTGGGCGGATGGGCCCAAGAGCAGAGCAGCGGAGAGAATCGGTTCGGTCTCTGCTGCTCATTGGCGCTACAGGTTTGGGAGAACCGGGCTGAACCAATAGAATACCACCACTGCGCAGTATCATCAGTGTATAGAAGATAAGTATATAGCAAGCATGATTAACCAGGTGATGGCCCAGTGCCTAGAGGTTGTAAGAGCCTGGATGAGGAGGACCTGCTATAAGTCAGCCCTAGGCAGATGCTTTTTGCCTTCCCAAAATCCAGTGAGTTGTCATCTGTGATTCTCATCTGAGTTGTACTCTTTCAGGGTGGGTATGCAATTTGGGGCTCCTATTTTAATTTGTTTATTTCAAAATAATTCTTATGCCTACTGGAGCAGTCAAAAGTTTGTCTGAAGTATGGCAGTGGATCAATTAGTCCTTTAAAAAATAGTGCTGCCTGCCTGTTAAAAAACAACAGCGGGATATAGCTGCCCCTCAGTTCTACCCTTTCTCTCTCACTTTCCATTACAACCCAACCATTTGAAGGAAGTATTGCTATGCCTTTTTTCCCCCTGACTAAGAGCTGTCAGGTCCTTCTCTCAGGGTAAATGTGCTCAGCTTCTTTTTGACATAGATGCCATTTTTTCTGTAGAGTAGTAAAGCTGCCTTTCTTTCTGCATTTACATCAGAAATTCTGTGTCTCAAGGGTTAAATTGGATCCCTGCATCTTTAAGCCTGTTTGCAACAAAAGTCAAGGAGCTGGCCATGTCAAATGGCTCCATTGCTTTTTTCCTTGCTTCCTTGCGGTACTTGTAAAATTGCCTAAGATGGGGATGGTTTTATCATTAATCAGAACCAGTGATCAATTGAAGTGAAGGATCATCCTGCTAAACAGAAAATACTCAACTTCAAGAATACTTAGCTTCAAAACCTTAGGTATCTCAAGGCAATTGTGAATGACTAATAGCATCCAGTTTCTTTCCTAGTTTGATTTCAGTCATTGTATCACTTGGACAATAATAGGTACAGTCTGGTGCTGACTGAAAGAACAAGATGGGATTATTATTTAAATTTAGAAATTTAGAAGAACAGAAAGAACAAGATGGGATTATTATTTAAATTTACATTCTGAGGGCTGCTTGGCACCATCCAGATAAGTGTAAAAATAGCTTTTTTCTTCTGCAGTAATCCCAGTTTGCTGAATGAATTGATGATTTACCTTCTCTGAGCCATCTTTGTCCTTATGATAAATAAGCCCATTCACTAAATTAGCCGGCACAGAATCAAAATACTTTTCCAGGTACAAGTAGCATTCTTGCAAATAGATTTTCTGTCCATATGGGATTCTAAAATTGGAATATTCTTTAAAACATTTAGCATGTCAGCTCTTACAAATGTCAGCTATTAATATATCCATTTTTCTGATCTTTCTGCATATCATTTGCTTAAAAAGCTATTTCTTCAGTCTTGGCAACCTGAAATCTTCCCATTATCTGAGAGAATGAAATCTAGAGAACTGCAGTTCACCCTCCACATTCAAGTCTGTAGCAAATTGCAAATCCAATGCTTGTTAAATTAGCTACTCATCTTCTCCCATCCTCTTCCCTTTTTTATTTTTGCTCCATGCACCCTTTTTTCTCATTATTTACTATTTTGCTTTGATGAAGTTCTTTAATTGGTTTAATAAATATCTGTTTTCCTCTAACACTAGAATGACCCTGAATGAGTTAAAACTTGGAAAATCCAAGGTGAAAATTAGTATTTAAAAGCAGTCATTGGTTTACTAATGCTAAGAAGTTTGGGTAAATCAAAGTACTGACTTCTTTCAGTCAATGAGATTTTAAAAATTGCAGAGCCCATGAATCTCATTTAGAATTAGTATTTTTCTGAGTGATCATTATGATTACACCCCAAAATAATTTGCGAATGTATATGCAGTTATACTTTTTATATTAGAGGTTCATTTTATGCTAAGCACAATTCACTGGGAAAGCTCAACAGAATAAGCAGCACTTTATAGATGAAACACAAAACCTAGCACAATTTTCTTTGACCTTTTTGTGCTAACCTTTTCCTCTGTCAAGTGAAATATTGCTTAGAATATAAAATCTGGAAAATTACAGCTGAATGGTATATTTACATCCACTTGGCTCTCTGGATCTTTGAAAACTACAGAAAGATTAAAAGGAATTTCCCCATACTTAAGGAAAAAAGAAGACTCTGATAATAGATATTGATAGTAAAGACTTTTAGGTTAACATTTCAATGCAAACATATTGATTGTATTTTTGAAGCCAATTATTTTTTTTGAAGAAATGGCCAACTTCAGAAATTCTTAAGAGAAACAATTTACCTGAAACAGAGGTGTGTGCCTTCTTCCATGCTTCCGTGACCTTTCAATGGCATTTTAGAATAATTTGCTACCATAAAATATTGAATGGATTTAAGCAAAAAAAATTTACATTAGCTGTTATCACTAATTTGTAAGTTAATTAAAATTGAATTTTTCATACACTGATGATGATGTTATCCAGTTGAGTGAAACACTTGGAAGATATTCTATAGGCCAGGTCTCTCCATATCTTCCAATGTTGCACTACTTCTTTGAGTTGTTCTATGCTCTGGCTGGTGTTAGCTTTGATGATGTCCATCCACTGTGTTCTTTGACAGCCTGGTTTCCTTTTACCACTCGTCCAAACATAATTGCTTTCTCCAGTGAATTATACACTAGAATAGACTAAGCTCTATATATTCATGATGTTATATCATTATTAAATTTGGACTATTTGACTTAACAATTAAAAAATAAATAAAATCAAGTATATCAACTCATACATGCAGTCCAAATTTCTAAATAGTTCCTCAAAATGGAATTCTTAGGGATAAAATATGTATTCAGATTATTGTCCAGATTAATATGTAACAGATGAAAATGTATCTCCTTAGGATTTGTATTATCTGTAGTTTTTGCCAATGTAAAAGCAAAGCATATTCATTTCTTTCATCCCCATATAAGTTTTCAAATCACTGTTACATGCAAGTAGTCCTCAACCTATGACCACAAATGAGACCCAAATTTCTGTTGCTAAGCAAGATGGTTGTTAAGTGAGCTTTGCCCCATTTTAGGACCTTTCTTGCCATAGTTAAGTGAATTGCTGTAGTTGTTAAGTTAGAAACATGGTTGTTAATTGACTCTGTCTTCCCCATTGACTTTGCTTTTCAGAAGGTCCCAAAAGGTGATCATATGACCCCGGGACACTGCAACCCTCATAAATATGAGCCAGTTGACAAGTGTCTGAATTATGATCACATGATCATTGGGATGATGCATGGTCATAAGAGTGAAAAATGGTCATGTCATTTTTTCAGTGACATTGTAACTTCAAACAATTACTAAATGAATAATTGTAGGTCAAGGATTACCTGTAAGTCAAAAAAACAAAATCAGAAACTAATAAATATTTCAGAATATGTAACTGTTCTGACCCAAACCCTTTTCCAATAAGATAAACAATAACCAAAGGGAACAGAAAACTGTACGAGACTGACAAGAATCATAGATAAGAAATATTTCACAACACAACAGTCTTCAAATACCAACTTAAGATACTGTAATGTCCACGAGGCTGAGTTTCAAAACATCTTTGCTTCCTGCAAAGAACATTCATTTCACAGCTGGCTTTTACCTTCTTGAAGGAGGGGCCATTACTCCTGAGTCACCCGTGCTGTTGCAGCTATTCTTTCCTGCGAGCAATCCCGCACACACGCGCACTTGGCACAGGCTCCTTGGAAACCTCCTTATTGCTGCTGCCAGCCCGCTCACTCTCTGAAGGCAGCAGTCCACTTCCTAATGGTCCTGGCCCATCATCTGAGTCCTCACTCTCCTCAGCCATCCACACCTGCTGCCGACTAACCGCAACAGTAATATGCAAAATTATTGAGTCCAAAAGGAACATGATCACATCATTTAACTCAGCGGTACATTTTGGGCATTCACTTTTCAACAAACAGCTGAATCCATCTTTTCCCTTTAAAAAGTCATATGCCCAGAAGATGAGAAATAATAATTTATACTTCATGCAAGAATTCATATCCAATGTGCTGTTTCTTTTCATATATGCAAGATTAAAGAAAGTATTGAAAAAGAAAAAAATATTAGGCAGAAGAAGTGAAAAGCAACTGAGGAGAGAAATGGCAAAAACATATGTATATTTAAATTTGATCGTTTTGAGATTTAACAGAGAGAAATGTAAAGTTGGGGGAAATTTCCTTTTTGTTGGAAAAAAAACCAGACCAAATGGATAGATTTGGGATAGGAGGGTTCTGCTGCTTGGTGAAAGCATGTGGGAAAAGTACCCTGTAATTGCACTTGGTCACAAACTGAACTAATTTAGCCATGGGACATATCTGCAGAAAAGATAAATGTAATTTTTAATGTCTGGAAGAGGTACAAAGGAGAAAAGCAAGATGATCAGGGGACTGAAAGCAAATCCTGCAAAGAGAGATTGAGGTCAATGAGAATGTTTAGCCACAAGGAAATATTTGTTTATTAATCTTTATACCCTTGGTGATTATATAACAAAAAAAACACAACTTGGGTTGATATGATCATGTACTTCAGATACCTGAAAGACACACAGAAAAACATCACAGTATTTTCTGTAATTTCCCAAGAGACTGGATGAGTGATAGGAAGTGGTAGGAAGTTAAATATTAGAAAAAGCACCTGAACAGCAAAAACATTTTTATAGAGGGACCAGGTGCCTGGAGAAGAAGTGGATGACCTTCATTAGATGTATTTAAGCAGAAGTTGGCACAATGATGTGTTTGGAATATTTTAATTGGATTCTTGACCTGTATTGACCTGTATTGGAATGTATACTTAGTTGTCTCTTGCAAATCTATGGTCCATCTTTGAATTGTGGTTTCTTTTGGAAAAGTTGTAGAATAGAATAGAATAGAATAGAATAGAATAGAATAGAATAGAATAGAATAGAATAGAATAGAATAGAATAGAATAGAATAGAATAGAATAGAATAGAATGGAGTTCTTTATTGGCCAAGTGTGATTGGACACACAAGGAATTTGTCTTGGTTCATATGCTCTCAGTGTACATAAAAGAAAAGATACATTCATCAAGGGTCAAGAATCATAAGGTACAACACTTAATAATAGTCATAGGGTACAATAAGCAATCAAATCATACTAGGAAACAGTCAATATAAATCATAAGCATACAAGCAACAAAATTACAGTCATACAGTCACAAGTGGGAGGAGATGGGTGAAAGGAAGAATGGGAGGATTAATAGTAATACTAATAGTAATGCAGACTTAGTAAATAGTTTGACAGTATTGAGGGAATTATTTGTTTAGCAGAGTAATGGCATTTGGGAAAAAACTGTTCTTGTGTCTAGTTGTTCTGGTGTGCAGTGCTCTGTAGCATTGTTTTGAGGGTAGGAATTGAAGGGCAGGATGTGGCCCGTGTAAAGCAGCTGAGGTTGAAAAAGCAGGAAATAGGCTTCTGGTTTGAGTCTTTGCGGCAACAGACCAAAATCCACGATCATACACAGTTTCGATCCATGCTCGCTGCCAGAGCACCCCGAGCCAGCTGGTTTTGGGGCTAAGCCACCCCATAGAGGTGGTGAAGAGGGGGGAGACTGCCAGCAGGGTCGAGGAGAGCCACATCTCTCTTTCCCAGCTGGCCATTACTCCCTTTCCCGAAGGTGGTTGCAGCGGTGGTCAGAAATGGCCACCTCAAAGAAGAACTGAACTGAAAAAGAATGTGCAGGAGGAAGATAAGAAGAGAAAGGTTTGGTCAACCGGGTTAAACTGAAAAAGCAACAATGTAAGGTACCCTGGAATTTAAATTAAATAACATTGTTCCCAAAGAAGATTTTGAAGCTGCAAAGGAGAGAGAGAAGGGAAAGGAATAGTTTTTTTTTCTTTCCTTCCTTATACTGAGAGCTAAGAGGCTTAAGCAAGAAATTGGAAAAAAAAATCCACTTTGACATTAATAGGCATCTAAGCTGAAAATAAAAGTCAAATGGATAATAAAGATTTCTGGATATTTAAAAGTTTTTAAAATCAGGAAAGGAGAAAAAAAAAAGAATAAAAGGGCATGATCTGTAAAAATGGAGGAGACTGCCTGGAACTAAGGAATGGAACTGTAACTAAAAGGAACTTACAGTGAAACTTTAATAAGATTCCTCAAAGATACATTTTAACTGAAACTTGGCAACAAAATAATAGAACCCCAGGAAGAGAAAGTGGAAAAAAAGAAGCAAGAAGAAACAGCCTTGGATTATTTGGATTACTTGGTGATTTTTGGTTTTTGCATCTAAATGACTAAAATTAACCAGGTGGTTGTTTAAAAGTGTTTAAAATGGCATCACTCTTAGAAGAACTGAAAATGGAACTTAAAAAATGGAAAGAAGATGCACAAGAAGGGAGAAGTTCTTTTGGCTTCGTATTTCAGTTCTTAGATATGGAGATCTGGAACTATGAGAAACAACAAGAAATGCTTGCAGAACAAGAAGATCAGGACAAAGAAGAATCCATCTTTAATGATCAAATAATTTTAAGTGGGGGGAAAAAAGAAAGGGGGGAAAGAGAGTGAAAGGTTTAAGACTAGAAAAAACAACCAAAAAGAAGAAGAGTTTGAAAGATAAGTATAATATTAGAAAGCAACAGAAGAGGGGATTACAGATGAGAGAATTAGAAGTAGAGAGACAAGGGGGTAAAAAGGGGAGGGAGAAGAAGAGGGGGAAGAAGGTAAGGAAAAGAAGTTGTAAAAGACAGAAACAAGGTATAGAGAAACAGGGAAAGGATATAAGGATTGAAACCATAAGGCTGTTTAGAGATAATGGGTGAAAATTTAATTGTAAAAGGGATTCTGCAAAGGTACATAAGATAGTATTGTTATATTACAAATAGAAATAATTTCAGAAAATATGACTAAAATGATAGATAAAATATTCACTGTAATGTAGTGGATTGTTTGTTAATAAATAAATGAATTAAAGTGAATGAGAGAATTAAATGGGAACATTTTAATTATCATTAATGATTTATAAAAATATAAGTGAGAAATATGGGGAGGGAAAGAATTAATTATGGAATGTTTATAAGTGTTCCCAAGGAAGTATGATATTTAATTGAAAAGAAATGTTAAAGATGTTAAGATTTTAATGAATATTAATGATAGAATTGAATTGGAATGGAATGTGTGTTTTATTTACATATGTATATAATCTTTCCTTTTTAAGAATATACTATATATATAGTATATATAGTGTATATATACACTATATTCTTAAAAAGAAAAGATTATATACATATGTAAATAAAACACACATTCCATTCCAATTCAATTCTATCATTAATATTCATTAAAATTTAAGAATGTACCAAGCAGAATTCAATTGGAAGTTATGTATTATATTGAATGCTATAATCTTAAAGGTATACATTGAAGCCTAAATAAGAGTTTGAATGGATAAAATTAAAAGATATAAAGGTGTCATACTCCAATCAGTAACTTCAGGGAAAAATTTGTTTAATGAGAAAAGATAATATGAAATTGAAACAGGACAAACAAAAGTATAAATATAATGATTTGAACTGAGATGAGATAATTAAAATAAAGTTGAGAAAATTAAAAGAGGGGAAAAACTATGTAGAAAATATAAAATAGTAATAAGATATGGAATAGAACATAAAAATGAGCATGAAATTGAGTTTGGTGTCTGTATGAAGAAGTAATAATCTGGGACCATGCTATTTTTTAAAAAAAGATGTTTTATTTGTATTTTGTTTTTGTGAAAACCCAAATAAAATTTTCAGAAAAAAGAAAAGAAAAGAAAAAGCAGGAAATAAAGGACAGCCAAGAGCCCGGGCAGGTGGGTAGGCCAAACAGGGCAGCAAACACCAAACTGGTTCGGTGTCTGCTGCTCTTCAGAGCTACCAAAGCTGAAAGAGACTGGCCCAAGGTCACCAGGTGGCTTCATGCTTAGGACAGGATTAAAACTCACTGTCTCTGGATTCTAGCTTGGTGTCTTAACCAATGTAACATACTGGCTCTCCATAGCTTTGCCCATATCTAAAACAAGATTCTACTCTGAGAGCAAAACTTCTAGAAATAGAGGAGAAGCCTCTGTTTCTGGTAGGCTTTTAACAGATAATAGATAATCAGAGTTGGAAGGGACCTTGTAGGTTATCTAGTCCAACTCCCTGCCCAAGCAGGAGACCTTACACCATTTCTGACAGATGGGAGTCCAACCTCTTCTTGAAAGTCTCAAGTGATGGTGTTCCGACAACTTCCGAGGGCAAGCTGTTCCATTGGTTGATTGTTCTCACTGTCAGAAAATTTCTCCTTATTTCCAGCTTAAATCTCTCCTTGTTCAGTTTCCATCCATTATTCCTTGTCTGGCCTTCAGGTGCTTTGGAAAATAGCTCGATCACTTTCTCTGTGTGGCAGCCCCTCAAATATTGGAACACTGCTATCATGTCTCCCCTGGTCCTTCTCTTCACTAGATTAGCCATGCCCTGCAACCGTTCATCGTATGTTTTATTCTCCAGTCCCCTAATCATCCTGGTTGCTCTTCTCTGTACTTTTTCTAGAGTCCCAACATCTTTTTTATAGTGTGGTGCCTCACTTGATCTTGTTTGTATCCCTCTGTTGATGCAATTTAGGTTTGCATTAGCTTTTTTGGTTGCTGCTGCACACTGCTGGCTCATATTTAGATAGTTGTCCACTAAGACTCCAAGATCCCTCTCACTGCTATTAAGCCTGGTTTTACCCAGTCTATATGTGTACTTTTGGCTTTTCTAGCCTAAGTGTAGGACATTTACTTTTCCCTACATTGACTATCATTGTGTTAAATGAAATTCAATGTTCTACTTGTGACTCAAAATAATATAAATATATTGCTTTCCCCATTTCCAGACATTTCATGTATTCTGTTCCAATAGTGGCCACAACTTTCATGTAATTATTATAATTGAACTGGATTTGTATGTAATTACTTGAATTACATTGAATTAAATTACATTCAAATGTGATTGAAATTGAATTGAGAGGTTGCCTACAATGATCCCATGTCTTAATAGCAAACTGAGATCTGAACCTCAGTAATTTCTATCAGGCTCTGATTCCCTGAGCAACATCTTCTCATTAGTCCTTGTCTCCAGCATTAGCATATTGCTCAACAGGCTCCAGGCTTCTTCCCAAGAGGATACCCATGCACTGTGCAAGTATTTAAAGCAAGTATTTAATGTAATGCTTTGCTGAATTCCAGTGTAAGTGACACTGTGATGAAAGGGAAGGGGGGAAAGGAGAGAGAGGAAAAGCTACATAAAATAATGTGGGGGGAGGAGGAGATCCCTGGGTCATTGTCCATTTCTATTGAACAGTTAATGTCCTCAAAAACTGAATTGGAGAATTAGGAATTTTCTGAAGCTGAGTTGAAGAAAATATCAGGAGCTGTAAGGGAAATGAAAAAGAAAAGGAAAGATCTACTTTGCATTGAGAATTCTGCACATATGTGGTAGGATTTCAGTCTTTGGGGGATGTGTGAGCGAATGTGTGTGCATGCCAATTTTGTATGTTATCTACATGGCCAAAGGAAGAAAAAATTAAATTCTGGAGTGGCAATTGCCCTTCATCTTTTTAAGCTTTTCTAAATAAAAACATAGGCTTATCTGCATTGCCAAGTTCTTTCATCATATAATGGCCACTAATCATTCCTGGAAAGCAGGAATCTCTGTTTGTCTTAATATACCATGAAATTCCCCTCTGCCTATGTGTTTCTGCTTATTCCAGCTTGAAAACAATATTTTCCAGAATGTGCCAGCCCAGTTTATCTGCTCTGTTTGTTAATTCTACGTAAATATATCTGAAACTTGATTGACTACAGTATGCAAGGATAGGAAAGTCCCATTCCCCAAGTTAAAGTGCTTTGGTAGATGCTTCCAACAAGAACGTAGTAACAATTGTCGCAACTCTCTAAGGCAGGGGTCTCCAACCTTGGCAATTTTAGGATGTGTGCATTTCATCTCCCAGAATTTCCCAAACAGCTTTGCTGATTGGGGATTTCTGGGAGTTGAAATCCACATCTTAAATTTGTTCAGGTTGATAAACAGCACCCTGACGTCTCTGTATAGCTAGTGTTATCAATAGTATTACAGCAGCAGCATGCTTACATGTGCTTGATAAATAGAAGGTTACTGGTTCTAAATCCAGCAACATAACATTTTAAAAACATATTGCTTTTCTTTGACTGGGCTTTTTTAAAGGTCCACTTGTGTGATTTATTTATAAAAATATATGTTAGAGTTGTTGAAGGTGTGCATGCAAATAATTACATTTAGGATTTCTGCCTTCAGTTCCTTTGCAGCTCTGGTGATTCAGATGTAGATTCCTTGTTTAATGAGACCTGTTCTGACTGCCTGGCCATGCCCAAATAAGATCTCCAGAACCTTTGATGCAGGTGTAATGTCTGCATATCCTACTATTTTTGTATTCACAGTGCAGCTTTTGAAGCCCAGCTATAGCAGTCATTGCTCAATTATACCTGTCAACCTACAGAAATTGAAAAGACCTTATAAAAATTAAATTAACAAGATAATAAAAGTCTGTGTTTCTCTATTGCAAATATACTGGGGTCCTTATTTACTAGAATGGAGACAGACCCTTGGCAGTTCCTTGTTTATCCACATATACCAAAATAATTCATGGATTTATGGTTTAACAGATTTAAATTACAATATATTTTACTTTTACTTCAGAATAAATTATAAAACCATTACAAGTAAAATTAGAGAAGTTAATCACAGACATACAAGCTCCCTTTTAATGTTATTTGGCATAGATTTCTTCAAATATTCAATGGAAGCTGCCCAAAAGAGAACGAAGAATGATTTTCAGCTTGTAAACAAGCAGAAAAAGTATTCAAGTAGTTGTGAGAAAAAATATTTCTTATCGACGACTGAGCATACTTCAGTTGTGGAACACCCAAAAAAGTAATGCACACAAATGCAATTTAGATCAAGTTCAGAAGGAGAAACCAATTAATGCAGAAATAACCATTGTTATTTCATGCAACCTTTGCTTTATAAATGTTCATCTTGATTTGTTGATAATGACCTCACTTTGAGGGGATTGGAATTGGCAACGATTGTCCTATAAAGTAATTTATGTTTTTTTGTGCTCCACTAAACGGTGTTCAAAGATGTGCCTGCTTCAAGATTAAATTTTCTACCAGTGATTGGTAAATTCTAAGTTAGAAGTAGTAGACTTGATTCAGTAAATGGTCAAAGCCAGTCAGGTACTTTTATTGAAATGTGGTTCCTGTTTATATCCTTTCTACACAGCACTTTGTTTCTGGAACAATATTTGTTGAGCAGGCAAGATTTTTGAATTCTTACTATGCATGTATTGTAAGCCTATTTTATATGGTCAATTTTATTGCTGTGTCTGTATTAAGTATATTTTTAAAAAATCAATGTTTTCAGATTAAAGTAGCACTGCCAAAGTTACTGACATAAGCCCCATGTTCTACTTTTGAATTCATGGAAATGTCCCATCTCTATTTTAATTATATGTAATTAACAATATTTATGACTTAAGCAAATGCCAGACCATAAACAGATATATTCCCTCCATTTACCACACGTCACTGATGCATTTTGTGCGGAATTGTTAAATGTAAAACAAAGCTCTGGTGATATCCTAATTATTATTGTTAATGACTTATAAATGCTAAACTAAGACAATCAATTTTGCAAGATCTGCTTTGCAAGAGCTGTAACTTATTGCTAAAAGGAAATTCCTGGATTTATTTTCTAACCTAGTCCCGGTAGGGCTTTCAGATTCTCTCTTTCCACTTTTGAATGGTTTGTGTGTACAATTCAACTATTTTAATGAATTACAACATTTCAACATTTCAACAGCTCTACCAAGCTTGAGAAAAGAACATGTTTAAGTGAACACACCATCTGTTTGTACTGCTTCCCCATCTTAATGTTGTCATTTCACACTTCTTTGATATACTGTCTACATGCATGGTGCACAATATATGTTAACAGGCAGCAGTGCAAACAGATGCTAAGATTTTAACCACACATACACAAATGCAACAAATTAGCATTTATTCTCTCTCTCCCCCTCCCTCCCTTCCTCTCCCTTCCCCCTTCCTCTCCCTCTTTCCCTACCCCTCCCCCCCTCCCCCCTCTCTTGTCTCTGAGTTCTTAAAAGTACTCTAATAAATTCAGTCATGCTTTAATTTTAAAACTTGGCACCTCGTGTGAAGTTATTAAATTTTGAGCTTTTAAAAATCACAGTGGAGAAAGATAACAGTGGAGAAAGATAGTAGCATCCTTGGACGCCTTAAAAGAAAGATTATCCAACCTCGAAAAAAAAGATACAACGCAAAAACCTGAACATCCAATAGCTACAAACCACATCTCTACCCAACAACCACAACCCAATCCATAACCCAATCCACAAAAAAACATAACCCAGACAAATATTGATATCCCAATCCTCATCAGAGAAGCTGTTGAGCGTGAACGGAAACGTCCAAACGCCATCTTATTTGGTCTAGAGGGCATCAATGATAATGATGACATCACAACTGTCCGAAACATCATCAGTGATTATCAAGCATCAACCATCTCCCCTGATGAAATACTTGACATTTCCCGCATTGGCCGAGAGCTCAAAAACAGAGACGGCTCTGTGACCGCACGCTTCTGCAGGGTCATTTGCAAAAATGAATCAAGCAAACGCAAATTCATTTACACTATAAATTCACTCGCCAAAACCAACACCAACCATAAAAACCTCCGTTGTCGCCCTGACCTAACCATACAGCAATGTGCCCGCTCCCGTGTACTCCACACTGAACTCAAAAAATGTCTAGACAATGGAGAGAAGGACCTGTACATTGACTACCATGCTGACTGTATCAAAAGTAAGTCACACATCCCGCAACTCAGCTTTAACCTTCAACCACAACCCTACCTTAACCAATCCACCATCACCCAAGACTAGGCACGCACGCCCCTAACTACCTCAATTCCAACTACTGCTGGCCTTAAATGCAAGCTACTCAATGCAAGAAGCCTTGTAAATAAAATACTTGAATTTTTCCTCCTACTAAATATGGCTAAATTCGACATTATATTTGTCTGTGAAACATGGCTCAACGCATCTCTCCCTGACTCCATTACCACAGTAAGAGACTATCATCTTTACCAATCAGATCATGAAATTCGTAGAGGAGGTGGTGTTGCTATCTTCTATAAAAAGTCCTTACATCTAAAAAATATCCAAGTTACCCAGGAGCTTGCTCTTCCTGAGACCATTATCTGTGAACTATCCTTAAATATCACAATTCGATTCTTATTATGTTACAGAGCACCTGATTATGACACTGAACATGTAAACAAGCTAAATACACTACTAACATGGGCAGCATCCTGCCCATACCCTTTTATCTTTCTTGGTGATTTCAATCTGCCTCATATTGACTGGACCCTAAATGAATGTACAACTGAAACCATACACGCAACCTTTTACAATGCTGTTACAAATCTGGGACTGGAACAACTAGTAACCAACAACACTAGACTAAACAACTGCCTCGATCTCATCTTCTGCAATAGTTTGAATTTAATTTACAGAATACAAACTAAAGAACCCTTTTCCAGCAGTGACCACAATATGATTGACTTTTGTCTCAACATACGTCCACACAAAAACCACCACAATGACGTAATCCCCAATTATAACTTCAAAAAAGGCAACTATGATCTTATAGACAACGATCTCTCATCTCTTGATTGGCAATCTCTATTCACTGGATGCAATACTGTTGAAGACCATTACAACATATTTTTACTTGAAGTCAAAAGAGTCATCAAACTATATGTACCAACAACAACTCCCAAAACAAAACAAAAAAACAGATTGCCCATAACAATAAGGAAACTTCAATCCAAAAAGAGATCACTCTGGCGGAAAAACAAATCTGGTCACATTGCCAATTTCAAAAGCCGATACAAAAATTTATGCCACCAGATAAAGACCGAATGCACCAATTATCACATTAAACAAGAGGAAAACCTTCTAAGCACCAATTCCACCAGTGCTTTTTACAATTTTGTAAACAACAAACTAAAAGATTCAAGGTCCATCCCACCCCTGATAGGACCTAATGGTAAAGACTGCAACGACGACACCATTAAAGCCAACATCTTTAACACATTTTTTGGCTCAGTATTTGTAAACAGCAATGGATCATGCCCAGTATTTCCTAGCTGAACCACAGGTAACTACAATGATCTAATACATATCGATTTTACAGAAGACAATGTTGAAAAAGCACTTCGTAATCTAAAACCATCTCTATCTATTGGACCGGATGGAATATGTGCCTATTTCTTAAAAAAAGCTATCCACTGCCATAGCCAAACCTCTAAGCATAATCTTTGAAAAATCTTTCAGGACCAGTTCCTTGCCTAACCTATGGTCACTAGCCACAGTCATCCCCATCTTCAAAAAGGGAGACCCTTGCCTAGTTGAAACTTACAGACCAATCTCCTTATGCTGCGTCTCCTGTAAAGTCATGGAATCAATTATTGACCAATCCATCATCCTCCACTTAGAGACAAACAACCTACTCTCCAATAAACAATTTGGTTTCAGAAAAAAACTATCCTGTAATCTGTAACTCTTACACTGCAAAAACATATGGACTACACAACTTGATCAGGGCAAAACAATAGATGCAATCTACATAGACTTCTGTAAAGCCTTTGATTCAGTGGTACATGACAAACTACTACTAAAAATAAAATCCTATGGTATCTCTGGACAACTGCATAACTGGATAGAAGCATTCCTGTCAAACAGACAACAAATGGTCAAAATTGGGAGCGTCCTATCAAATTCTGTACCTGTCAATAGTGGTGTCCCCCAAGGCAGTGTTCTAGGACCAACTCTCTTCATACTCTACATAAATGACCTCTGTGATCATATTAAGAGCAATTGCGTTCTTTTCGCTGATGATGTAAAGCTGTTCAATACCACAGACAATACTGCTACCCTTCAAAAAGATCTTGACTGTGTATCAGAATGGTCAAACAAATGGCAACATCAAATCTCAACAAATAAATGCTCTGTCTTACATATTGGCAAAAAAAATCCGAAAATAAAATACAAGCTGAATAGTCAAGATCTTGTTGATGATCCAAGCTCTGTAAAGGACCTTGGAATACTCACCTCTAATGATCTAAGTGCTAGAGCCCACTGCAACTACATAGCCAAAAAGGCATTAAGAGTTGTTAACCTAATCTTACGTAGCTTTTTCTCTGGTAATATCACACTACTAACTAGAGCATACAAAACATTTGCTAGACCAATACTCGAATACAGCTCATCAGTCTGGAACCCACATTACGTATCTGATATTAGCACAATTGAGAAAGTCCAGAAATATTTCACAAGAAGAGTTCTCCACTCCTCTACTCGTTGTAGAATACCTTATGCCACCAGACTTGAAATTCTAGAACTAGAAAACCTTGAATTACGCCGTCTTCGGTCTGATTTAAGCATGGTATATAAAATCATACATTGCAATGTCCTACCTGTCAATGAATACTTCAGCTTCAACCATAACAACACAAAAGCACACAACAGATACAAAATCAAGGTTAACCGCACCAAGCTTGATTGCAGGAAATACGACTTCAGCAACAGAGTGATCAATGTCTGGAATACTCTACCCGACTCTGTAGTTTCTTCCCCAAACCCCCAAAACTTTAACCTTAGACTGTCTACTATTGACCTCACCCCTTTCCTAAGAGGTCTCTAGGGGGCATGCATAAGCGCACCAACGTGCCTACCGTCCCTGTCCTATTGTTTCTTTTATTTTTCTTTTATTTTTCTTATATGTACCCATCTCATGTATTCATAACTATGTATACACTTATACTTATTATCTTGTAAACAATTGACAAATCAAATCAAATAAATAAATAAAATAAATAACTCTGCCCCCTAATTGCAGTAGCTGATCCAGCATTAATTGTAATATTGAATGCTTTCAGTGGTTCAATAATCAGGAAGCTTCTAAGTTGTAGAACATGAGCAAATATAAATAAAAGGAAATTGGGGGAAGAGAAGAGAATGTTTGTATAACCAACAACACATTTGTATTTGACAGCCCTTCCCAGCATGGCGTCTTCCAGATTCCCATAATTCTCAGTCACCAGGCCCAAGTGGAATAAGAATTCTGGAAGCAATATCATACTGCATGTAAAGTGCACTAGACTGGGAAAGCTTTCATGGAGAATTATTCATATGGGGGAGGGGCTTGTGCACCACTGAGGTCGGCAGTTTGGCGGTTTGATTCCCATGAGCGAATAAACCGCACAGGGACAATCTCTTCAAGGAATGAAATTCAGGGTTTGAGCTAAGCTGGATATCTTAAGAAATATGGCCAACACCAACAACAGCTATATAACAATAAGCAAAATAAATGAGATATTATCTAATTCTGCCATGAAACAGAAGACAGAAAAAGAATATTCCAAAATTATGGCTGTTGAGTTGTCTAATAATAAACTTTTGTTAATTTATAGAGTTATCTGTCAGCTACTTTTCCAAAGGTCATGAGGAATATCTCTTTAATGAGAACTGTCCCCACTCAAATACAGATGACAAAAGTGAAATAATTGTCTTTAGGCAAAAAAAAAAATAGTTTGAAAGATATCTAAAGTGGATTTTCTAGAAATAGAATATACTACTTTGCTGGTACTTTTCTATAATATCTCAAACTGTGTGTATAGTTTCTTAGCCTTCTAAATATTTTAATTTGATGTGAAACTGGAAATATTGCCAGTACTAAAAGTAACAACTTATTCTTTGTACATCTATAGAGACCATTTCTTTTAAACTCAGAAGATCTGAGCCTGTATCTTCCTTTCTTTTATGTATACTATAAGTTAGAGACATCTGAATGTTATCAGAACAATAGTGCACAGGGAGAAGTGACAATCCCATCTTAAGAGATCCAGTCATTGAACTCTCATACTCTACAAGTGATGTAATTGAAACATCTAAGGATCTTCGTGTGGGCAACTGCCTCACTCAGCCTATTTATAGGAAAAACATAGATATGAGAAGTGTTGGTTGATTAGGCTGAGTAAAATGGCTGTCACAGTCAACTATTTTCAAAGTGATATGAGTGGGGAAAAATATTAGTTATTATAGTATGCCATTGCTATATTTGTCTCATTATTGTCAGAGATGAAGAAATGTACCTGTCAGATTCTCTGCAACAAGTTTCTAAACCATTTAACTCCTGTTGGCTGCTTTGCATTTTGGCTGGGGAGAAGTAGAAGTAGTAAAAAATGAAGCGGGCTCCAAACAAGATTTTAATGTCTTTGGAGTATGATCTTTTAGTCTGTGAGCTCTACACCAGAATAGGCAAAGTCTTCTATCCTAAGAACTTCTTGGTTGCTTGCATTATTTAATTAATTATAGTTCTCCATCTCACATTCATGATTTGCTTACAATTAGCTTATAGTAGTTTACAATTAAAGTATAAACAATATCAAACAATAAAAAAAATCAACCATACAATAATAAAAAATGTTAATGAAAAACCAAGCAATACAATCACAGGGAGAGCCCAATAATTCAAGATGCAGTCATTTTATAGGCTCCACACCACTTTGGTATCTCAGCCAGATGGCAAAGCCAGGTCTTCAGGCTCTTACATAAGGCCACCAAGATCAGGGCCACCCTGATCTCTAAAGGGAATGATCTTCCAAAGGGCAAGAGCAGCAACACCAAAACATGGATTGCAGTCCAGGAAAGCATTTATGTGCTGATAAACACATGCCAATTCACATTAGTGGCTTCATGATAATCTCTGAAGGGAGACGGTATATCACCCCTTTCTTTCTGCTTCTGCAATGTATTGTTTTGGGAAGGTTGCTAAATCCTTTCTTTCTGTCTAGTGCCTGATGCTGTGTCTCCACAGCCCACTGGTAGGCCGTGAGAAAATTTTGGTGGGCCGCAGAGAAATCTCACCCCAAGCAATTAATCCAGGCTGCACAGAAACACAAGTCTGTGCCACCCACATGGCCCATGGGAACCCTCCCCACCCACCCACTCCTTACCTGGTAAACTTGCCAGCTAAATTTCTATTTTTCCTTTTTCTGACCATCATCTGTTCTCTGTGCCGGGAGATTTAGATTAACTAGGAAGCAGAAAATGGTTGGATTTCTTGCTTTCCAGCTAATCTTTAGATCTTCGGCTCTGCTTATAAGTACAGCCGAACCTCCCTTAGGACTGAAGATTTGCTTGCAAGCAAATTCAGTACAGACTCACGGCAAGCAAATTTGGGAGACTGAGCTAGCCAATGGCCAATAGATAGATCACTGAATGATTCTGTGAGCAACTCAATCTGCCTGCTTTGCCTGATTTTGGGTAAAAATTGCTCTTTTTTAAAAAAAATTCAATATTTACAAACATGGTATGTTGTGAGTTAATTTTGTGAGTTTGCTTGCAAGCAAATTTTATGAGTTTGCTTGCAAGCAAATTTTATGTGACAGACTGAGCTAGCCAATGAGAGATAGATAGATCTCTGAATGAATCTGTGATTCTGTGAGCAACTCAATCTGCCTGCCTGCCTTACCTGATTTTGCATAAAAGTTGCTTTTTTATAAAAAAAATCAATATTTATATAAATATTTATAATATTTACATACAAGCCATGCCCTGCCAGTCACATGACCACCAAGCCATACCCACAAATTAGGCCACACCCACAGAACCGGTTAGTGGTCACCGGGATTTAAAATTATGAGTTTGGTGGTCCCTGAGATCCAAAAGGTTGGCGACCCCTGCTCCACAGGACACTCCAGAATAACCTGAGAAATGATATGGAGGGAAAACAAGGAGGAATGAAACGTTTTGGAAAATTGACTTGTTAACACAGTGTCTGTGATGACTAAGAAGTTTCTGTGATGGGAAATTAGGCACAACCTATATTTAAGAATTCAGAAACAAAATGCTGAGTTTCCAGCAATGTTAATCATTTTATTTGTGAAATCTTATCAGGGATGGGTAAAAATAAAATAAATCATGAGATTTTATGTTTAATTGTTATATTCCATGCAGAAATGCATAAAGTAGAAATTCTTGTTTGGTTTGAGCAATTTCTAAACACTTTAACTTAATTTGGGAGACTTAAACACACTTTCTTTTCTAATTGGTAAATCCCCGTGGCTTTTTCGTTAACTATTCTTGTTCTTCTCCAATGAAATTTGGCAATCAAATATTGTGATCAAGAGGCAATTCCAAATGTACACCATCCTATCATAGTTAATAAATAAACATATGAGATATTTGACAGGATTATATATTTTCTGATTTTTTAAAAAATAATGTTCATAGGCTATCATCATCTTTATTTAGAATATTGCACCTGTTTTGTAAGTCATGACAGATAATTCAAACTCAGTTCTCCTTTACCCCTGTTTGACTTACTTTTACCACATCAAATGTTAAGAAAAAGACTTTCAGATAAAAAAATGTATCCCCTTGAGTCAATCTCTTTCTCAATTTCTGCCATATCCAGAGTCTTGATAACCATTAGGAAGATGAGTGGAGCATCTTAGAAACAATCTAGTTGTGGTTAGCATTATTGCCTGAATTTCAGAGGGAGGATCAAAGGCCCAATCTCTTTCTCTGTTTACTCAGCATCTCTCTTAAGAAGGGTATTTTGAAGGGCATGATTCTGGCTGAGCCTGGAGAAATCAGGATGGGCTTAAAGTTCTCACGAAGGACCCTCTGTCTTCTCTCCATAATGAGAACTTGAAAAGAAGGCTAGCAACTACAGGTGAGACATCAGCAGGTTGGCATTTACTGATTAGTACAATGTTTAACTTAAGAATTGCCTTACTTATAATACAGCTTTCCCCTGGAAACAGCTTCAGTAACACTGTCTTTTTGCCTGTGCTACAGTATCACAGTGCTAACTGGCCTTCAGTTTGCTATCAGTAAAACGAATCAATTACTTCTCTCCTCAAGAACATCCAGCTTGATTTGTTGCACTCATAGAACAATAAATTACATCTAACTAGTGCTGAATAGTCTCAGCTACACTAGCTATTTAATCCCTGCTACTGAAACCACCAGGGCTTTTAAAAAAAGATCCTGATGTTTTCAATAAGAATGCTAATCAATTAAAGTTGCTCAGTTAATTAACTGTCTTGCTCCTAACTCATTAACAGACACGCAGCACAAGGGCAAAGAAAACCGGAAGGCAAAGTCATTCTGGCTTTTGAAATTCTACAGGTACACATCTGACACCATGTTCGCTTTCATAAATGGACAAAGCTTTATTTAAGTACTTCTCCACCCATTCACTGACTTACATATGTCAAGGGACAAATGCAGCAGCAAAAGAGCAGATCTGCCAGTGAATAAACAGTAAAACATATCCCATTTTATTAGAAGCCCATGAATTATGAGATACCTTCACACTCAAAGGTCTTTTTTCAGGAGGCAATAAAGCAAACTAGGGTTTGCTTGGCCCCTTTCTTCATAGCTGGCATTCCATGACCAACCAATTATAGATTGTGGTCAGATTAGCTGTTAGTCAGAGTAAGATAGCTATGAATTGAACTATATATATATGGAGTGAATTACATTTCCGCCAATGTGCTCTATTGAGTAATGATGGAAATGATTTAAGGCAAATTTAGCCATTTCCTTTTATTAGAATCTTTACTGCATTTGTCTTCACTGACTGTGACCTTTCCCAGCCACCTATTTGGAACATGAATGTAGAATGCAAGAGTATGCAAGAGTCAGATAAAAAGCAATGAGTGGAAGATCCAAACCTTCCAAAGAAGGGATCTCCTGGCTGTCAGAGCTAATAAGCAATAGAATAGCCTGCTTGTTGAAGTCAGGGATGCCCCATCAACGAACGTTGGACAGTTATTTGCCCGGTACACTATGATTAATTGTGCTGACCATCAAGATCTTCTCCAACCCTATAATTCTACATTGCTGTTTTATCTTGTTTTCTTTTCTTTTTTTTTAAGATGATAGAAAACACCATAATATCAGCTGAACTTGAATAATGAAGCTTATCTTCACATTTATAGAGATTATCTCTACATTGTCATAGCTGATTACCATTCTATCATTTAGGAGATCATGGCCTGGAATTCTTTTTAACTCAGCAGGTTTTTTCAGAAGCATCAAAATGGCTGGCTAGGGATTATTGATCAGTTTTGTCATTATAGGATTGTATCAACAACATTTGATTTCTTTGAATACAATAACTGATGCTCTACAATGTATTCTTAAGCAAATGAAAGGAACAAAACTATATTTGGCATAACTTTCAGAATGGACAAATAATATTTCAGAGATCCCAAGAGCCTGTCTTACCAGACATCTCAGAATATGTGAGCGCTATTCAGATTGACACACATTCATGGCAGAAAGAAAGAAAATTCCTTGCACATTCCCAAAGAAATATTTCCCTCATATCCACCCTTTTGTATTTATTGACTTACATTGCATGTAATACTGCACTTAGTTCTATTACATGTAAACAAATTAAAATTAAAGAAGCAATTACTGCAAAAAAAAAAAAAAGACTGAAAAATACATAGCTGCTAAACTTGCAAAAGGTATACTGCATATCCCCCGACCCATTGTTTAAACTAAACATGCATGCATAAAATGTTCAGCAAACAATCACGGTAACCAATAAAGGTTTTCCTGGCCTTTCCTCCATAGCTAGCAGCCCAGAAACCTTTTCCCTCTATCCCACATCCCAAACTGGAATAAGTATACGGATATGATTTATATGTTTATTTATTCAATTTATATAGCTGCCCATCTCTTATTTATAGCTCTGGGTGATTTACAATGAAGACAGTACCAAAAGAAATGAACATAAAACAGCCTACATTTTTTTTTGTTTTTATGACCCTGTAATTCCTTTTATTGGGGGTGGAGTCGGAATGACTGAATGAAGCTGAGCGTTTACTGGCTGGATGCCTTTCCTGACGCCTACGCAAAGTTTGCAGCAGATTTTTCTCTTTATGCCCTGATAGAGAAGCATCTGTCATTGCCTATGATTGAACTCTTAATCTTCTGAGTTGAAGGCAAGCATCCTCATCTCTAAGCCATCATGCGATTCATAAACAGCCATACAAACAATACCAACATCAAAAACAATTGAAAAATTATTTATTTATTTATTTTATTTTATTTATTTGATTTGTCAATCACAAGATAATCGGTATAAGTATATACATAGTTATGAATACATGAAATGGGTACATATAAGAAAAATAAAAGAAACAATAGGACAGGGACGGTAGGCACGTTGGTGAGCTTATGCATGCCCCCTACAGACCTCTTAGGAAAGGGCTGAGGTCAATAGTAGACAGTCTAAGGTTAAAGTTTTTGGGGTTTGGGGAAGAAACCACAGAGTCAGGTAGAGTATTCCAGACATTGACCACTCTGTTGCTGAAGTCATATTACCTGCAATCAAGTTTGGTGTGGTTAACCTTGAGTTTGTATCTATTGTGTGCTCTTGTGTTGTTATGGTTGAAGCTGAAGTATTCACTGACAGGTAAGTCATTGCAATGTATGATTTTATATACTAAGATTAGACCGAAGACGGTGTAATTCAAGGTTTTCTAGGTCTAGAATTTCAAGTCTGGTGGCATAAGGTATTCTACAATGAGTAGAGGAGTGGAGAACTTTTCTTGTGAAATATTTCTGGACTTTCTGACCTGTGCTAATATCACATACGTAATGTGGGCTCCAGGCTGATGAGCTGTATTCGAGTATTGGTCTAGTAAATGTTTTGTATGCTCTAGTTAGTAGTGTGATATTACCAGAGAAAAAGCTACGTAGGATTAGGTTAACAACTCTTAATGCCTTTTTGGCTATGTAGTTGCAGTGGGCTCTAGCACTTAGATCATTAGAGATGAGTATTCCAAGGTCCTTTACAGAGCTTGGATCATCAATAAGGTCTTGACTATTCAGCTTGTGTTTTATTTTCTGATTTATTTATTTTTGCCAATATGTAAGACAGAGCATTTATTTGTTGAGATTTGATGTTGCCATTTGTTTGACCATTCTGATACATAGTCAAGATATTTTTGGAGGGTAGCAGTATTGTCTGTGGTTTTTTCAGTATTGAAAAATTAAAAGCAATACAATACAGTCCCCTGGAGAGCACAGCCATTTAAGAACAGTACAGCCATTTTATGGGCTCTATAACATTCAGTTCCAGGCCAGATGGCAAAACCAAGTCTTCAGTCCCTTCCAGAAGGCTATCAAGGTCAGGATAGCTTGACCATGGGTGGAATGATCTTCTATAGGAAGGTTGAAGCAGCAGAAAAGGCCTTCTTCCTGGATCTCACCAGATGACATTATCTAGTGGATGGAATCTATATCAAGTGAGGGAGATGGTCCCTCAAATTACCTGGCCTTTTGCCACATAGGACTTTATAGATTATCATCAAAATCTTAAATTGGTTGGTAATGATCATTATTTTTTCCTTGTATAATTCAATGGATTCAGACAACCTAAAAGCACCTAAAACATTATGATAAGAATTATCCTTGAATTTTTTGCCATCTTGCGAGCAATCTGTAGACAGGAGAGAGAATTCACCATGTAACGCTAATGGAATAGATCTTGAATGTCATTGTATTACGAACTATGATTTTAGAGAATGTTCAGCTTTTTTTTTTACCGTTACTTGAGTTTTAACTTTTTAATCTGCAACACATTAAATTTAACTCTGCTATGGCTTAGTAAATGTGTTCACTACTACTTTACACCACCTACCTTTCAAGGTCCTTGAAAATGATAGATAATATAGCTTGAATTATGGATCCCTTTTCCATGAGATTCTTTAGTTGACCTCAGTGACCAGAGGTCTGCATACATTTATATTTATCTTCTCATTTTTATTGCAGCAATTCAATTTATTTTTTAAAATGTTTTGCTCTTAGAGGTCATCTGAAATGTAATAGGAAATAAAACAGATTTATTTTTCTCTTTTTTTAAGAGAAAGATTTCAAATAAATATTTTGATCTCTTTCAATCAGTAACGTATGATTTAAAATGTCTATCTCTGGCTAGTGAGCTAGAGATAATAGAAAACAAATTGCCATTAAAGAAAATGGGAAAGATAAATGTTTCAGATAAATGGAACTAGTGGAGGATATATATATATATATATATATATATATATATATATATATATATATATATATATATATATATATATATATAATAAGTTTTCACGGGTACTTACATGTATGGTATTGAGCTTAGGTAATGGGTTGTGATGATACCCAAGCTGTTACTACACAGGAGGCTAATGGAAAAGAGATCAAAACACAAACGACCCAGGAGATTACAACGCAGGACCCAGGATACCACAACAAAAGAACTTGCAAGCCCATCACACAACCCATTACCCAAGCCTTTAAAACATGAGAGGCTAATGGAAAAAAGATCACTACAAAACAAACGACCCAGGAGATTACAGCACAAGATCCAGGATATCTCCACAACAAAACTCACAAGGCCATCACACAGCCCATTATACCAACATCAACTCCATCAACCAATCAAGAGGCAGCAGCACAGCCAACCAGCCCAGCACACCAGCCCCCACCACCATATTTATAGAGAGACGGCAGCTCCGATCACACACTGCTTGCACTGGCATGAAGCCGAAAGCACCAGCCTGAGGATGGCAAGTGGGACCTCGCTGAAACATCGCTAAAATACTCTCAATCTTACACGGGAAAAGATCCAAACACAACCTAGATCTATATGTGTGTGTGTGTGTGTGTGTGTGTGTGTGTATTTTCAAACACTGCCTTTAATCTTATTTAGCCTCTTCTTCCTCCCTTCCTCTGGCGTAGTGTCTCTAATGGCAAAAATAATTAGAATTGGAAAAGAGGATACAGCCTTGTCTATTGCAACCCTTCCTCAATTAAAAAATAATAATAAAATAGTAGTAGGCAAAGCCAGAGGCTACTGATAAAATACATAAATTGGAAACAGTGGAGGAAAAAAAGGTCCACTTAACAGTGCCATGGAAGCAGTAAAAGCCAAGCTGGTGGTTGCGACCCATGACTAAAGCCCACCATTCTATATGTGTATATCGACATCAATTCATCTACCATGTGTAGGGGTATCAGTTACACAGTTGCAACCTCCCACTTGATTTTTTTTTTTCGATAGCATGAACCAGGATGCACCAAATAGCCGAATCTGGCTATTAGAATCACCACAACCTATGCCCCTTACAGAACTCTGCCCTTGTGATATGGCATGCGACATCACAATCCACATGGGAAAGGAGAGGCTTGCTTCACAATGGGACAATGCTGCTTTTGTCAGTGTAATCCCTGATACAAAGCAGATTCTGTTGCTTTGGAGAAAATTGGCCAAGTCTTCAATTACTTGAAAGTAGAAATTCGACCTTCCCCCAGGCTCATGTAAGAAAGAACAACCACAACCAAATACATTTTTTAATTATGAAAAACTTATTCTATTTACATAGATGCCTATCTTACTTTTTCATACGTTTGGTTTATGTTTGCTTCTTTTTTCTTTTGTCAATTTGTGAACAGAGCTGTAGAGCACAGGTTGAAGTGTAGAAAATTATAGGAAGAACTGTGATGCTTGAAAGGCAAAATTAAAGCTGGAAGAGGAACGTATGGCACTTGGGGCAGAGATGGGGCAGTTAGAAAAGGCCTAGATCTCCCTAATGAAATGTGAATACCCCAAGTACAAAGAAGGGAAGGTTACGGAAGCAGTGGTATCACGATAGAGGTGGGAAGGGTACCATTGAGGGTCAGCAATGGTATCAGCAATAAAATCAATCTTTGCCCCTTTCTCATGTGCATCCCAATATCACACACATATCCGTCAGGAACTTATGTAAAATGCCACTTTTGTCATTTTCAGAAAAGTGGTGTGTTCTTATGGCTACCACTTGGCCAATTTTGCACAGAAGTATAAGGATGTGAAATTCTCTAAAATCAATGCATGGCTTGCTTGTAGTCTTCTACTCATATCAATAAACCCAGAAACTGAGGCAGACAATATGGATTACTGGCACATAGATGTACTTTAAGATAACATCTTGTGTATGAAATATCATAATACACATATTAGCCTTTCGACACCACAAGACTCCAAAGTATTTTTTCAGCAAAAGACTAGCTTGGCTGTCCATTTAGAAATAGCATTAAAAGTGAACTTGTATTCTGCTAAATGTATATATAATATGGAAATGTGTCAACCAGAATTACACATTCAGATAGAAAAATCATGGTCTTTTGATAAGTTTTCTTTTAGCCAGCAGCTAAAGGATGGTGAAAATCAAGAAACCTGAAGCTGAAGCCATTGGCTATCCTTCTATTCTTGACTCTTTAACTTAAAACTATTTTTTTTAAATGAAACCTATTGGAAATTTATAAATCTGGAAATTTGCAATCTTTTCTTCATTTACATGGGAGTAGCTTGTAAAGGAAAGGTAACAATAGAAATACATCCAAAATATTCAACTCTACCCACTGACGCCATTGTTTCTCTCCCCCCCAGGCCTTGCTTTGCTTCCCGCCCCAGAGCTTCGGGTCATGGTCTCGTCCCTTGTAGGGTCGGGCACTCTCCTCTTGCTCCAGCTGCCCGAACCCCCCCCCCCAGATCTTTCCCCCCATTTAAGTTTTCTTTACTCTCATTCCCTCCATCAGTTCCCTAAGAATACAGACTGGCCGGGCAGTTTCCTTTTCTCCCCTTCCCGGTAGTGTTAAAAAGGGAAACAACTATCCACTTTGCCCTTCGAGCAGAGGCAAACCTTCCAATCCAAACAGAAGAGAAAGGAAATCATTCTACAGACCCTTAGCACCAAGCTTCCCAGAGGATTCTCCAAAGGATCCACCCCAAAGGAGGCTTCACCCCTTTAAATGCACTCCCCTCCTTTGAGGTGAATCCTCTGATGAATCCTCCTTTGAGAACCCCGCCCGAGAAGCGGCTGAAACGCTGCCAGTGGAGGAATGCGCAGCACTCCAAACGCGGCAGCGCATGGTCAGAGGGAAAGCAACGGCAGCAGAGGAAGCAACAGCGGCGGACATGATGCAAAGTGCCCCACCACCACCGCTGCCTGCCCACTGACCCGGCCTGCACCCAGCACTATACCCAGGTCTGCAGCAAAGGCGCTTGGTGGGGGTAGGGAGCTCTCCACGCTCTGCCATGATCGGCTGTTAGGAGCGGCTGGTGGCAAGGCATGGCTGCCTGCGGGGTGCTCTAACAGCAAGTTCCCCCTGCCTCCCCCCCAATTTCACATTTTAAACTAGGCCTAAATTTGGGGGGAGGGGCTTCATTTCACCTTATGCCTAGAAAACATGCTGGGTCTTCCTATTGGGGGGGTGCGTATTGTTGGAGAAACACAGTACTGTTTGGAAGGCACAGGGTGGTCACATTAAACATTGATTTGATTTGAATTTCTCTTCTGTTCATTTAATTTCCATTTTGTTAATTGATAAAAATAAACTATTAACACTATTTCTGAAAGCATTCTTGATTTACAGCACTTATGCACAGTATTTGTATGTAGCATTTTTATTTGTCAAGTGAAAGTGTTTGCACTTATCTGTGCTAAATTTCATTGTTACTTCCAGCCTATTTTGTATGTCAATATCGTTTTGAATTTTATATCAGTATCATTTTAAATTTTGTAGCTATCTTGCCAAGTTATTACAAAGTTATTACCATGGTGATTCTAGCTAATGTTGTAATGGGACCTGTCATTCATGTAGATGCTTAGCTAGAAGCCTTCAAGCTGGAGCTTAGATGTGTTCAGAGATCTTGAATTAAGGACTGACAGGATACATTGAAAGTATCTTGGAACAGGATTGAAGTCTCGGTCAATTTTTCTTATTGACCGAGTTTCTGCAGCATTGGAGTTACAATAAGACTAGATCTACTTTCAACAGAGATTGTAAAGTGTGTATTTTATAGGATCTAATGGAATCTGTAGCCAGGAATCCTATCTGTATAGTTTCATTAAGTACATTCTGGGATACTTGTACAGGGCTAGAATGGAACTGGAGAAGCCACACTTTAAGTGGAGGGCTTGATATCTATCCTTTTTTTTTTCCTTTGGGAGGAAATTATACTGAAGTGATGGACATTTTCTTGTAGAGCTAATGGCTTGGATCCTAAGTGAAAAGGAGAAAGTCAATCTCCTTTTCTAGCTGTTTCCATGCACTAGTCTGCTGCTGTTGCTTGAGTTTCTTGTGCACATGGATGTGTATATTTATATATTCCTAAGCCAAAAAGTTGGATCTTTGAAATGCAGTGCAGTGCAAACCACAGCTAATTTGTACTGTTAATTTTGCACTTTGGGAACTAGAAAAATTAAAGGAAATTAATTCAGGTTCATTTTCTACATTAACAAGCAATGGGAAGAATTAACTCAGACAAATATTAATATTCAAACAGAGAAACTATTTATTTTTACACACATCCAAAAAGTATGGAGAAAGTAGTTTCAAATTTACACAGAAAATTAGTTTAGTTTACATGCTCACATCACAGCACAAGGTTGTGCAACTTTTTAAAGCTAGGGAAGCAATTCCAAGAGGCTTGTGTCCTTCTAAGAGCTTAAAGAGATTGTAGCTAATGATTGATGTAACTAGAATGGAGGTGTGTACTAGGATTTACAGAATGAAACTGGTAGCATGTTGCAGAAGCGTATGGTATCTGTTGTGCTCAGTTCTTAATTTGAGGAAAGCTATGATTTAAAAGGTCTCCATTAGGTCTTTAGTCTATACAAAATCTGAGGCACCTGTCCAAATAATAAAACCCTTGTGGCATCTTGGTTAAGTTGGTCTAATCAAATCCAACCTTAGCTATGAAGGCCTAATAGGTGACCTTTGGATCCACCATTCTCCCTTAGCCTATTTTGCAAGGTTGCAGAGTGCCTATACATGCCATTTTTAGCTTGTAAAGGAGAGTTTTATCTCTGGTAACAATAGAAATACATCCAAAATATTTAACTCTACCCACCGTAGGTAGCCTACTTAACATTTCTAATCCCAAAGACAGAAATAGCTAAAAGAAAACTCAAATTCAAATTTGGGTGAAATTTGGATGAAATGATACTCTAGTGAAATATTAAAGCTGTGAACAAGTTTTACAGGCCAAGAGAAAATTGATTTCTAATGAAAGGGGAGCCAATGAGGTCAAAGCTTTAGAGACAACAGAGGAAAGGCAGCTTACCTGCTGCTGAAGCAGCATGTCAAAGGATTTTTGTACAGAAAAATGCTGTTTGCAGTATTTGGGACTTACTTCAATATTTATAAAAGGCAACATGTTAAGTTTATATAGACATCATCCAAAAGGCTATTATCCAGAAAGAAGGTTTTCTAGGAAATATAGCTGATGGTGGCATTAGGGCAATACAAGAAAAGGCTAATCTAATACAAGCCCAAATGATTTAGATTTAGAAACAGTGACTAGTTCCTATTGGTCTGAATCAGCTCTTGGATTGGTGGACCTATTTGACTGCTAAAAGCTATTTCCCTGAGCACTCAACATCTAGTAGATGCATTATTTTCCCAACAGACCTTTTAGTCAATTCAAATTGCTGAAATCTTGCTTGTACAGAACCTTTCTTCTATCAATGGAGAGAATTATGAACTTTACTTCTCCATGTAGCTTCCAGTTGTACATAGTTAGGATTGGCTGACAGTTGCAGACATTTTGTTGAGATGAAATCTCCAGACAGACAAGAGGAAACCCCAAAGTTTATGGCTACTAACCCTGCTTTTTCGCTTTCGAACATTATTGACTTTGTTTACTTCACTTACATTGCATATATGTATTTTTTCCATTTGTATGGCCAAACAAAAGCATAAAATTTGTTGCCATATGCTCATGGCAGTCGTTACCTTAGATTCTATTTCTGTTTCTATAGATACAGTGCTGGTTGAATGGCTGTTCAGATGCAAAAATGCAGGGTGGAAAATTAACATAAATGACACAGTAACTCATCCACAAGATTTATGGACCAATAGCTCGTCACAGGTGCGAGGATCAATCTTGTATTTATTTCCTATGATGCTTAAAAAAAACTATTTTTTGCTTCTCTTTTGAGTTCAACTTACATACTTTACATCCTCAAATTGAAAGAAATATTATAACACTGAATCTGCTGTATGCTTACTTCTCAGGTTACAAGTAGTTACAACTTAAGCATTGCCATAATACTGTTTAAAGGTAGTTCTTTCAACATTGGAATCTATGTTGAAGCAATAAAGCAAATAAGCTTGCTTGATAATAGCAATAGCACTTAGACCAGGGCTGTCAAAACTCCTGGCACACGGGCCAGATGCGTCACGCGCTGGCCATGCCTGGTTTAGCGAAGGGGGGAAAAGTCCCAATGCGTCACATGACGCTGCAATCTGAGTTTCATGCCCAACTTAGACTTATGAGGATATCCTAATGAGGGGAGAGCAGAATGTAGTTCTTTGCAGCTTTATTTCTGCAATACAGAAGATACGTGAGCTGTATGATCATAGATTTTGATCATGTCCCTAGATTATATACTTGTACAAAAAGTCAATTAATTGCAATAGTTTAATTGCAGAATGCCTGTTTATTCAGGTAATCTATGAAATTTAGTTTTCAAGAAGCATCTTTTATATTGCTGAGAACAGAAAATGCCCAATTTTTGTTATCATATATTTATGTCACCAAGAAGCCAGGGGAACCTAGTCTTCTGTGGTTAAAAAAGGAATTTATCTTAATGTCCACTATGCTAAAGTTTGATTTTCCGTATCAAACAGTCTACGAATTTTTACCGTGTCTTTTTAGAAAAAATGAAAGAAAACATCTTGTAACTAGGCAACTGAGAACATAATTTCCCTTTCCTTTAGTCCTGAAAAAATGGTAAGGTTGTATCTTCAGCAATGCAGAATTTGCAGGAGTGGGAGTGCAATAATGCCCTGGAAGTCTTAATAATAATTAGTCTATTCCATTTTGAAACCGAACCCAACTGTTTTTCTCTTCTACTCTAGAAATTGTTAGCTGATGGCCTTTGGATTATTCCGTCACTGATTTCCACCCCCACAATCCTTTATGGGCTTGTTTTATTGCAAATGTATTTTTCCGGGCCGGGGGGGGGGGACACAGATTCTAACTATAGTTAAGAAAAAAAATGTAGTCATTAGATTCTTGCTCTATAAAGGCTCAGTCCAGCTAATATCAAATTAATTGAAAAAGATCTGGCTGGAACCTCTGAAAGCATATCTTATGGCACTGTACAATAAAATAACCTATACCCTATCTCCATTTAATGTATGCTAGGTTTCCATTTAATTATAAAAAACTAATTTCTAAAACAAAAACTTTCATTTTGATTAATCTCTACAGTAGTGAATACAGCTAATAAGTTAATTCATTATTTTACTGAAATGAACTGTAGTTTCACACAAAACAATACTACAAGGAGGCAGAAATTAAATACATTAAGAAACTGCACAGGGAGGCTATTTTGGTTCTCTAATAACAGGTCACCCGATTTCCATTGTGATTTCCATCAGTATTATATGGATATTATAGCTTTGCAATACTTGTACTTATGAAAATGTCTTGTTTTGAGCACCTGTTGCTCCAATGAAAGGCTGTTGCAGATACTTTTAATATCAAGCCATTTAGTTCTATAAGCCTTCTATAATTCTGTTGCTGTTTCCTCAATTCTTGTAACAGGAATGTGAAAGTGCAGATTTTGAACTGTGTAAAATAATCCAAATTAAACCTATTTTGTACTAGTCACAAAAGCTCTCATGCACACAGAGGTCATGATGAAATCACAGGGTAATTCTTTGATTATATGCTGTTTATTTTCAGTGAAACCAAAGTATGCTACTGATGTTATCACAGAACTTCTTCACATTTGATGCAAATATGAAAGAGTTATATACAAAGTAATTAAGTGGCACTATTTTAAGAGAAGTAACCCCAGCCTCTAAAATTATATTAAGTAAAACATATCATATGCATAACTTGTGTAAGCTCCAACTGCACTGCAGCTGCATTACTTTGAATATAAGTGCCACATTAATGATCATTTCTCAAGACAAACTGAATAATTACCTTTAGACATTAGTTAAGAGCAATAAGTTTATCGCAGAAAACTAGTGCAACCTTTTTATTTTTCAGTCTGTTATTCTTATTATAATTCTAAACCATTTTGTAAGCTCGCATTCTTGCAAAATGTGTGTGCTGGAATTTCTACATGTTTTTATGTATGTGTGTATAGTATGCCACATACACATGCGCACACACAAAACCAATTTCATATTATCATTAAATAAAAGAACTTTACAGTACAATGTGATGGACTAAATTCTTGTTCAGGTATTCCTTTATTGTGTTCCCGAGGCACTCTGGACTGAAGAAGTAGAATCCTGATCGGGCAAGAAGGTAAATATGGGAGTGGCTGACTCTGAGAGCCCGGGAGGAAGCACATGGCGACACACAGGACAGGTTCCAGACTAGGCAAAAGAAAACACCACTGAAATTAGTTTCTTATAGTTAAATGGAGACATAGCATACATTAAATGGAGATAGGGTACAATTCAGCTCAGGAATTCAAGAGTAGCCAGATGTATAGTCTCAAATACATTTAAGGAAAAACTGCATATTAAAGAAAGCAAAAAAGCTAAAAAGACATAGATTCATATCTTTATGTTGCCTCCTTTAAAAGGCTCATGTCAACTTCATAGTAGTTTCTATGGTATAAATACTACTTTTGATAAAGGTATTAATTTTAATTACATATAAGAGAATATGTTCATGTGAGATTGTTGTTCAATCGCTAAGCCATGGCTGACACGTTGCGACCCCATGGACAGGGGAGCATGCCAGACTCCCCTGTCCTCTAGTCTTCTGGAGTTTGCACAAATTCATGTTCATTGCATCAATGACACTAACCATCTTCTGCCATCCCCTTCTCCTTTTGCTTTCAGTGTTACATGATATACAGAACTCCAATATTGTTAGGTATTTTAATAAGGTGCTTAGTATTAGACACTACATAAGATTCATCTGTTTAAAATATGCCATATATTATCCTAGGAAGCAGGCAAGTATATTTCAGTTAAATTGAGATATTTTCTGATCAAATAGCAATGTCTATGTGACACTTACTTAGTTCATTCCCCCATACTCTTTATATATATAGAATGAGATTAGTTTACAACTGATAAATACAGCAGGGATTTCTGTAATTTTCAAGTTCATGTGATAATCCAGCCACCTTGTCCCATGTAAAAGACTTAACTCACTGCTAAAACAATTGTCCAAATTATGATTTATTAAAATAAAAACTCTTCAGAAGTGTTGTGAGATCTGGAAGGGACTGTAAGTTCTCTTCATTGGGTAACTATCAATTTGAAACTGTTTAGTAGGTAGTCTGAGTGTTCTTAAGAGTATTCACCTCACTTATTAGGGCATATGAAAATCTATTTAATTGCCTGGTACATAGTGGAAATTATATTTCCAGTCTTTTTCATAGAGATCCATAGAATGGAATTTCAAACCTTTGAGAAATAATTTAACTTTTCAAGGATAGTGCTATATAACTCATTTTGCAAAGCACCTTTCCAAATGCTTTACCCAAGCCTAGAAGATATTAAATTTATTTTTATTTTTTATTTATTTATTTGTATCCTACCTTATTATTTTTACAAGTAACTCAAGGCAGCAACTTATCTAACCCACCTTTCTGCTCCCTTCTTTACCCACAATAGCAACCTTGTGAAGTACCATACCAATACAGATAATCAATTACGCACATCAATATACGGTGCTACTGTTGATGTGTTTCCAATCAAGACTGAACTAAACTAAGTCACTGATTTTAAACAGCAAAATCAGTGGGTATTTCTTACTGCTTTGCATACAGATCTAAGAGAGATAATCTGGGTTCAGCTCTACCCTGACAAGACACATCCATGGCTGTGGGTTTTGCCCCCTCTCCCCCATCCAGTGATTTGCCATCTTTAACTTTGCCTGGAATTACACCTCACCACCAGTAGTCAGAGATGGGGCACAACTGAAGATTCTCCTGGACTTAATTGTGGCTAGGAGAATTTTTGCCCAAAAACACCTCATGTACCAGTTGTGCCTTTTCCTAGATCAGGAGAGATTGCTCAAGGTCACTCATGCCATAGTCAACTGGACTATTGCAAATGTTGCATGTGGGGATGTCCTTGAAAGCATTTAGAAGATACGGATGCTCCAAAATGCAGTAGCTTGGACAGTAGTGATCATATTGCAGTATGCCCAGGTAACACCATCTCTTGATGAACTGCACTGACTTCCGGTAACCTTCTGAATGTAATTCAAAGTGCTGGTTATCATCTTTAAAGTGCTATATGGCTCAAGGTCAGGTTACTTTTGCAATTGCCTATCCCTAATAGATGGGGTAGGCCTGCATCAAATTCCCTTATAAACTGTCACCTGTGGAACCTTGGAAGCATGTCTTGTCTGTTGGCCTTCCAGAAAACAGTGAAGGCCTGGCTTTTGCCAAGGTACTGGGACCACGGTGCGGATGGGATCAGCATACTATATTTGATTGATGTATGCAAGTTTTATCAGTCTCAACATTGGACTTTTTTGTTGTTTGTCTAAAATATTTTTGTTCTGTACTGCATTTTTTATCATTGTTGGCCACCCAGAGTTTCTTGTAATAGGTGGCCAACAGAAGATAGAGAGATAGAAATAGAGATAGATAGATAGAAGGGGGGGAGAGAAACAGATAGTAGAGATATAGACATTAAAAAAACCTTCTAGTTTTTAAGCAGCATTAAAGTATAGCATAATTACACACCTTTTGTAACCAAAGCGTTATGCATGTCACGTGAAAGAAGTGGCGACATGGAAGCTCTGTTACAATTTCTTCTTTGATGTACTCACTACAGCAAATAGCACAACACTGTTCTTGCCCTACAGCTTAGGAAAACAATGTATATATTAGTATACAAATATAAAACTAGGTAATTAAAATTATGGTGAAATAGTTATTAATAAATTAAAATAGTTTTGAAAATAGTCACATTAGACCAAATTAAGTTACAAAAGATAATAATGTATCATATTATTAGATCATATACAGTTACTTGACCAAAACAGTGAGTATGTAATTTATCCTTACCATTGTGATCTTCTGTAATAATAATTTGTGGCAGACAATCTATGCTCTCTTTACTAGCTGGTGGATGAGCCTGCTCAACATCAATCGCAAGAGACTCTAGATGAGCTAGAGCGGTCTAGAAAAATACATGAAAAGAAACAAGCACATAATTATATATACATGTAAGCATGTGTATCTGTACAATCACTGTGTAGGATACTGTAACTATAAACTAGATATAAATTTCTTCTATTTTACAGAAATGAAGGCCATATTAATTAATATACATGACATTAACAAAGTTCTATAGTAAACATTAATTATATTATGAGAAATTATAATATAAACTTTGTTAATTAACTTCAGTGTATTTTATTAAGGTGGGTAACTGTCTATTCCAATTTCAATTGCTTTAGTAATAATGTGACATTGTCATGAATTATGGCTTTTTTTTTTCAATTACTTGTACTTGTAACTTGAAATTGGACCATAAAAATAGTGGCTTTAATAATCTAACACTAAGGAGGTATATATAAATAATGTCATCTTTTTAAATGCCACATACAGAGACATTTCTTTTTCAGTTTCCCACATTTCTAAGCAACAACTATCTCTCTTTATTGCTCTCTTTATCTCTCAACTATCTCTCTTTATTGCTCATTAAGTCAAATCTTTATTTCAGTCATTGATCAGTGTAAGTATTGCTTAGGAGAAAAGGACAGTCCACCATGCATGCTTATATGAAGTACTTAAGCAGCCACTACTATCTACTTCATAACTTTCCAGAAAGTCTTATTAGAATGTTTACGGAGAGAATGGTCACCACTCAGCTGACAGCCAAGACAAGCCTATGTAGAATAATTGCCTATGAGATAAAGAGCAGTTCCATATATTTGGGATAGAATACACATTTTCTCAGATTGCAAATATAATTTCCATATTAGTTAGAATTGTGAAATTCCAGTTCAACATATTTGGAAGGCAGCAAGTTGGAGAAGGCTTGTTTTTCATCTTGTTTCCACCTGTTATAATTTCAATCAAGTTTTCATTTATCAGACCACAAGTTTATACAGTATGAAAAGATTGCTACTTTTGGTGAACAAATGCCAAATTTCATATTCAACAACTCCCAGAATTCCTCAGCTGGCTGTATCAAGCTTAATATAAAGATTTTTGTTCTTAGAAGGATTGTAACCAATTCTGGCAATATAATTAATTATCTGTGCTTCTATAAGTGCCATTTATTCATTTATGTACTTTCACAAAATTGACATTTTTAAAGCACTTGTATCAATGGAATAAATATGTTCATTGCATAATAACCTTCATGTCAGTGAGATAATTTTGAACTTAATGGATTTTTTGATTTAACAGACATCCTTTCCCCCAGTCTGTTAATTCAAGGTTTTGCTTATTCATACATCTGACAGAATCTCACGTTGCTGGGTCAATAACAATAAAATGATAATTATATAATTATCTATGCATTTAATAAAACATTCTTTCTCTATCTAATGAATGTCCCTTTATAGCATGGGTATCAAACTTGATCGTGTCGTATGACGTATTGTGACTGTTTTTGCATTTGTGCAGCCAGAGTGGGCGTGCCCTGCACGTGGTGCATCTGGCCCACAGGCCACCAGTTTGACAGGGACAAACTGCTGCTTTGTAGGGACATTTTCAAAGTTCAGATAACTTAGTAATCAAGTAAGAAAGTTACTAGTTGAATTCATCTAGCTTGAAGGAATCCAGAAACACTTTATGCTCCTCAATTCATATCAGTTGGTTACTACTGCACAGAAAAATCTCAACTGATAAGCTCCACTGTTGGCAGCTTAAAAATGTGTTTGTTTACAATGAAAGCAACACATTCAAAACCACCACAGCATAGTACATAAGGTAACTAGGATAGCAGCTTCTGTTTAAAAAAGCAATGAAATAAAAATAACATTTATACCATGATGTCTTAATATATATCTATCTATCTCATTTGCCTCTTTGCCTGTGCAACAAATGAACAAATAATCAGATAAAAAGCAAGAGCTAGCATTCACAAGGGTCTAGCCGTGCAGTGTAAAACAGTGTAAAATCATACAACTAATCTAATAAAGTAAGTTTGAATATTGTTCAGAGTAAGAAAGTACACACTTTGAAAATGTAATCTTCTAAGCATTTTTGAATTACATTTTCTTAATCTTTATGACAAGTATAATAAATTAAACTAAGCTATACTGTAAGATTTACATTCAATATGGTTCTGTAGTTAGTATATGGCAATGTCTGAGAAAAAACCACAACCCAATCCAATAGGTGACACTGTTAATTCATTGCTAAAATTATTAATCAAACAAATCTTTGATAGTAAATTCAGTAAGAATTTAAATAGTGCCATGACTTTTACATAATTGGGCCAATGTTTCTCTTTCCAATTAGACATGCCTTGTTTTTCATTTGCCTGATTCTTCTGCCTTCTGCACAAAATGAAAAAAAAAAAGATGAATATTTAAATGCCCTTGTACACACAATATTGAAGTAGACACAATCATGGGAAAGTGAATACATGAAAAGAATTGAGAAATTAGTTGTAGCTCAATTATATATGTATAATTTGTATGTATAGTATTCAGCTTTGTTCGGGTATTTTCCCACGTCATTATAGTTGTGCTTTTAAAGTACAGAAGCCTAATGATGGCAGATGAGATTCTGCCGAAATGTTGCTATAACTTTAAAAGCACAACTATAATGATGTGGGAAAATACCCGAACAAAGCTGAATACCATACATACATACATACATACATACAAACAAACAAACAAATATACACATACATACATACACACTGTGTGGGGGGTATATGTTATCTGAAGCTCAGAATTAATTCTAAATTAATATATCTTTCTTCCAGTTGTTATAAAGTCATTTCTAATAATGCAAGCTATAAAAACTGTAGTTATGTCAGAAGGCACAGAAAACTGATCTATATTTCCTAAAATGTGATCTATGACCCAGTACCAGTTCTTGTGAAAAAAAAAAAAAAAGCTACTTAGGAAATACACAGATACTCATTCTCTTTCTAATCTGAAGAGTTGCAAACTTGGCAATATTCTGTGCAGAAGGGAATAAAGTAATCACTGCTTTAAAATTTCCAACTACAATATTGGTAATCAGGCCTTAAAAGAATTAACCTTATGGATACACAAAAACCTGGCTTTCAATTTGTACATGAAACTAATTGCCCCCCTCTGAAACAACAGATAAAAGAAACTATGGATAATGAGAACTACTTGAACATCTTTTGAGGTGAACTAATTAGGATGCTGCTTTTAAAAAATCAAGGACCTTTAAGTATGATTCACTAAGAGCTATCGTATAATTATTTTCTACTTTTAAAAAACTTACTAATGTATTCTTCTAATAACAAATGTTTTAGTTATATATGAACATTCCAACCAATAGTCAAGACAAGTTATCTATTTCCTATTAGTAAAAAGTTAATTTACTAGATATGGTTTCAAAGGCTTTATTCAAAAAATACCTGAGGACCTTTAGGGTAATCAGTGATTTTATTGTTCAAAGCAATATTGACTGGAAAGATGTGTTGGAGCAAGCAGTTGTGGGACATGAGCAATGGCAGTTATACTGGGCTTACTTTGTAGACTGTATTGTAATATTTAGATTTAGCACCACATGTAGAAACTGTGCTGTCCCTTCTGAATTCTACCTGAAATATATACATTCTATAATTTATACTTGAAATTATATCATCATCATCTCAGGCAAAAAATAGAAATGAATATGATACTTCATATTATGGATATATTTCATGGCTTGAAGGCTATCAAAAGAAAGACATGTTTTTGAAATTAAAGATGAATTTTTGTTCTTCCTTGAGTGACATCTTCTATCAACAATGATAATTTAAAATTAGAGAGAGGTCTCATGAGCTTGATTGGTTAACAACAGTGATTTATTTATTGACATATTTTGGGTTTTATGTAAGTTAAATTTAAATTTACAAGGCCTAATGTTTAAAAAAGCAAGGAAGCAATAATTAATAACTCTTATGGATACAGCAAGTCAACTACATAGCTGTTTTAAAAGCTTTTTGTTCTTTAATCAAATTATAAGAAAAATATGGTGAAAATAATCTCTATCATCATTATGTCTGATGTATTTTATGCAAATCTTTTTCAGCTAACATTGTTTAAAGGAGTATTTTCCTCCAAGACAAAAATATTAAGAACCAATTTGTACTCAGTCAACATAAGACAAAATCTTTTGTTGAGTCTTATCTTAGTCTTATAATTAAAAAGAGATTTAAAAGATACTGGAGTCCTTGATAAATGACCATTCATTCAGTGACTGTTCAAAAGTGCAAGAGCCTGAACAAAGGTGATTTGGGAGGGGCTATATTTGGGTGGTCACAGCATCCTTGTCGAGTGATCACACACTGGGTACTTGGCAACAAGAGCACAGTTATGAATGTGATCACCATTTTTAACCTTCACTGACTGCATCTGACAAGCGAAGTCTGTGGGGAAGCAGGCGGTTGCAAATGCCAAACACATTCATAGTCCTGCATAGTCACAGCAGCAACTGCGACTGTCATAACTGCTGTTGTAAGTTGACATGGTCATGTGATGTGTTTTATGCATCACTTAGCAACAGTTGCCAATTCCAATCACCCCTGCTAAGTGAGGGCTTCTACTTAATATATGCTGATATCCATAGCCTTTAAACAAGAAATATAGTAGTGTTACTGCTGAAAGTGAAGATACCTCCGTGCTGTGATGTCATGGAGGTCAGATAACTTTCTAATTGTATCCAAAGAAGGGGCCTTTTTTTGATCACTTATATGCCATTGAAAAAACAAATGTTAAAATATATGTGTAATGGTAAAACTAAAAATAAACTAAGTGGCTCAGTGGTTAAAACGCAGTATTGCAGGCAAACTCTGCTAACAGCCTGGAGTTCAATCCTGACAAGGCTCAAGACTGACTCAGCATTCTGTCCTTGGGTAAAATGAAGATCCAGATTGTTTGGGGCAATATTCAAATAATGTTTACATTAAAACTGCCCAGAGAGTTTATAAAGCACTATGGGGCAGTATATAAGCCTAAATTTTATTGCTGGTCATAATTTAGATTAATGGTTCCCAAAGTGGGTGGTACCGCCCCCTGGGGTGGTGGTGGGATGCCTTAGGGGGGCGCTAAGAGGCAAGGGGGCTGGCAGGGGGATGCTGGAGGAGTTCAGCCGCACCGAAAAAAACATGCGGCGGATGGAAGTTTTTTGCAGGCACGGGATCTACGTAGCGCTGCAGGCAGGATTCACCCTTCCCATCCCGGAAGCGCTGCCTACATTGAGCCGCGACAGGTCCCCACATGGGCCGGGTCAAGCTGGCTGCAAGGAAAGTCTCCCCAAGGAAGCGAGGTAAAAGCACATGTGTCGTCTCATAGTTGTGTTGCAGGAATTACATAGGGCGGGCCTTTCGGCATGTTGAGCGTTCTTGGTGGAGTCGAGTGTTGGGAGGTTTTGCTTGGTGGGCCAAGGCCTAGAAGTCGGTGCAAAGTGGTGTTAGGGATTACAGGAGGTGGGACGGGCTCTGCTTGTAAGCGGCACCGCGGCAGGGGGGCATTCGAGGTGGCAGGGGGGCGTTCGAGGTGCTGGCACCGCAGGCTCATCCCATTTACTTTTGCACCTGAGCGGGGCAAGAGGCTCAATGGCGTTGAATGCAGCGGTGGCAGCACATTGGGAAAGTCACTCTGGCTTTGTTCTACTTTCTTAAAGTGCCGCCACTGTCGCATTCTGTCTGTCTGTCCATACATCCAAAAGGTCTATCAGTCTGTATGTCTGTCTGCCTGCCTACCTACCTGCCTGCCTTTCTGTCTACCTATCTATCCATCCAAAAGGTCTCTGTCTGTCTGTACTCCTGCCTTCCTGCCTGCCTGCCTACCTACCTACCAATATATCTACCTACCTGTCTCTCTCCCTCTCTATCCATCCATCCACGTTCAAAGCATCGGCCCCGCAGGCACATCGGGAAAGTAAAGCAAAGCCAGTCTGGGAGGGAGGGAGGGAGGGAGAGAGAGAGAAACCTGATGCATCAGATTGAAATGATGCCTAGTTTAGACTGAGGTCCTTTTCCACATTGAAACATCTTTGGCTTCTATTAAAGGTTTTGTGCAGAAAACATGGTCAAGACTATCAGGAAGCTCTCACATTTTGTTGAGGCTTTAAACAGGATCTATTGGATCAGATCTCCACCCTAAAAAAATTACTTTTCCCCAATGTATTACAGTGCCAATTCTGAAGAAGGCCCAAAATGTACTGGTAAATTACAAGGAGAACACACATATACACAGACACAGACACACACTCCCTTCTAACTGTGCTGGAGCAGGTGATTGGACTAGAATAGATATCTCATTATCTTTCTCCTCCCTCCTTCTTTCTTTTTCTTTCTGTCCCTTCCTTCCACCCCCACTCTTTCTTTGTCTGTTCCTTTATTGTTGTTTCCCTTTTCTCTTTTCTTCCTTCTCTCTTTTTCTCTCTCTTTCTTTTCTTTCTCTCTCTTTCCCTCTCTCAAGCTCACCCCATTGACTTGGTGCACCGCTTCTTTGGGACTTGCTTGGGCAGGTCCCTCCATTGCAGCAGGCTCAATGGCAGTGGCGGAACGTTTGAAAAGTAGAGCAAAGCTAGAGGTCGGTAATTTTTGCTGCAAAGAATCACAAAAGCTTCTGGGCTGTGCACAAGAAGGGACACACATGTCAATGCAATTCAGCGACATAAAATAAAGAAATACAAATAAAACAAATCAACAAGAATTGGCAAAGCATCTCTGATTAGATTTTATTCACTACTAGAATCTAATCAGAGATGCTTTGCCAATTCTAGTGCAATGATCTGCTCCAGCAGGGTTAGAAGGGTGTGTGTGTGTGTGTGTGTGTGTGTGTGTGTGTGTGTGTGTGAGCGCGTGGCTGTCAAAACTCCAAAAACAGATCAAGTAGCTCTGGAGAGGCAAGTCATAAATTAGAACACTTGCTAAACAAACAGCCATTAAGTGAGGACCACTTGTATTTGGTTTGCCAGTTACTTGGCCACGCCTGCCCAGTCACATGATCACCAAACCACACCTACCCAGTCATGTGACCAGCAAGCCATGCCCAGCCAGCAAGCCAGCCAGTCACATGACCAGCAAATCACAGCCAGTCATGTGACCAGCAAGCCACGCCCTCAAATTAGGTCACGTTCACAGAAATTTGAATCCCACCCCTGGGTGGGGGGCACCGAGGATGAGTTTGTAGCACCAAGGGGGTGGTGGACTGAAAAAGTATGGGAACCACTGATTTAGATAAAGAAAATGTTTCCATTAAAAAGCACACCTTAGTATCTTAATTAAAATTTTACTTAAAGTAACCTAAAAGTTATCATCATAGCATTATAACATAAGGCTAAAAATTCACTTAATGGCATTCTTATTCTAATAGTGGCACCTCCCTAAATAATACAGATATATGTAGCAGTAATACAGAAAGTAGAAAAGCATACAAAAAATCCATTTATGAAATGATATGAAATAATCTCCCTAAATTTTCTTCTTGTTCCAGGTCACTGAGAGCCTCTTCGCAGATTTCCATGGCCTTAAAATGTACATCAATTTCATATTTTAATGCTAAATTGTATTAAGATAAGTGGAAAATCACTGCAGGTAACAGTTGATATTGGCGGTAGACAAAGTATCAGGACTTCCCTCCTAATTAATTGATATTGATGTAGCTAACTTATCATTAATGGCAAAAACCAAAATGATGTGCTTGCTGTATTTTTTTCTAATTTCTATATTAACTCTATTTGAACGAAATCAAACTGTCAATCAGTGCCCTTCTCTATTTGTAAAATTCATATATACTCAGTGGTGAGCTTCAAAAAATTTAGCAACAGATTCTCTGCCCAGTTGCTGGGTGGACTAGGCCACGGTGGGTGTGGCCTAGTCGGCCTCCATCACAGAAGGGAGGCCATTTTTGCCCTCCCCGAGCTCCAGAGGCTCTCTGGAGGCCTGAAATGGTTCCGTTTCTGGCTTTCCGGAGGCCCATTTTTCATCCTCTCTGAGCACTTACCTGGGATGGAAAACAGGTTATGTGGAGACTTCTAGGAGCAGCAGAGTGAAGTGGGTGGGGCCAGTCAGTTGTTGCAACTACTGGTTTGGTGAACCAGATGTAAAATTAACACCTGGCCCTCCCAAACTGGTGTGAACCGGTAGCAGCCCACTCTTGGGTATTCTTATCCTAGATGCTATTAGTATTACAACGTGCAGAGTTTTACAGCCTTCAGTATGAATACAAAGTTACTGTTTCTAAAGCAATTTTATTAAAATACAGTTCTTATAGAAAGGATGTATTTTCAGTTGAGGTTCTAAACTTTTCCTTAAACATATAGAAATCGGTTGCTTCTGGTGGATGGTCTTAAGTAAAACCAAAACAATATCTGTCTGGATATTTGTTGATGAAGATACATCTAATTTAATGTGTGTGTGTGTGTGTGTGTGTGTGTGTGTGTGTGTGTGTGTATGTGTGTGCAGAATCATAGCTAAGATAGAACTGTGATAGCTTCAATAACTGCAAGAATCAATACCAATAACATGTAGTAATTATTTCATGCTATTAACATTTCAAACGATGTCATTTTAAAAAAATAGAATGTTTGGAATTCCAAAACCTCCATGCAAAAATTTTCTGCAGTGCAATACAATTTGAGAGATCACTGCTACACACTCACACATAAGTGACTTACTCAACCACAAAAATACATACAAATAAAATGCTGCCTACCTCTCAATTTAAATATATTATCTACATGTGGAATGTAGGCAATCAGAAATTGCAAGTACCTGTAGACGCTGATAAGTCATTTCCATGAACATGCTTGTTACCTGAATTTGAAAAGATTCAGGTTAGTGAAGGGAGGAGCACAACTTTTTAAAAAATTGTACCCGACACCTAACTACAGAATTTTACTTATGAAAACTAGAAAATATTGCTTTGGGATTAGCACAACTGAAAGGATCTCCCCCCTACCCCAACTAAATGAAAGCTTACATTTAAATGGACAATGGTTTTGAATCTGCTGGTAAACTATTTTAGGTTGTTTGCTTCAAATTATAACCTCCAAGTATTAGGTTTAACTAGAGGTGTTTTTATTGTCACTACCAGAACAGATATATTAAAACTATCAAAACTAATAATTAATCATGTACAAGATTCTTCAAACATTTTCCGATCAATGAGACCTGGGCAGAATATTGAAAGCAAGTCTAATGTGACTTCATAAAGAGAAAATCTCAAATTACAGAAGATGCAGTTGAGTCTCTTTTTCACCTACTCTTGTATTTCCTCTTCCTAAGATTTCCTACCATTTGTCAAAATTTACATAATTATTTGAAACTTCAAAAATCCATCCAATTCAAGATGCCAAGTGCACTTTACTAAGTTGGATATGATGCCAAAAAGTTATTTAAATTTACAAGGGCAATATAAGACCAAATGCATTATCTATGGAAATTTTCCTCATGTCATGAATTGCTGCCATAATTATTTTATCTATTTTTCATAGAATAGATGTATAGCAGCATAATGTTTTATAATGGTGTATAAAAGTTTATTTGGCTATAATTTATTTTTATTTTTTAGCTATAATTATACTTTACTGAAAATCTCTTAATATGGATTCAAGTTGCTTAAAGCAGTATCTTGAGAAATGATTATAATATACTTTAAATGAGAAAATAATATTTGACTAGCAGTTTTACATTACACTGGTGTTTGGCAATGTCGATGAAGATTTGCAGTAGTTGTCTTGAAGTTGAGTCATGGAAACTAAGAAGCTACTTGAATAAGCAGTGAAAAATGTTTCAAACCACAAAAGAAAACAAGTTCAGTTGCCGTGACTCAACTTCCAGGATACACTGGCGTTGTGTTTTTTTACGGAAATTAAGCCACATATATCAAGCATACACAATATTTTCAAAGAATGTACACTTCTTTAATGTATAGACTCATGCATTGCTTGGTTCAAAAGTTGTACAGTCTTGCTTTTCACAAAGCTCAGGAAGCTCAAAATCTCTTAAAGGAATTATTACTATTAGCAATTAACAATGGTTTCTTTATATAAAAGATCGGTAGTGTGGTAAGAAATAGAAATCCATATTAATGTAAGAAATAGAATCTCTGGTAACAGATTAAACAGAATGGCTTGTTTTAAATTCAACTGAAATAGATAATCCATTTAGTAACAAGATGACCTACTTTAAAACAAGTGAAGTACTGTGTTGGGATAATGCTAAGATGGTTTTTAAATGTTTTTTACTGCCTAGCTGGGAATATTAAGCATTATACACTGGAATAAAATATTTAATTTTATTCAACTATACTTGGAAAAAAGGGATTGCAATTATTAAACTATAAAATCTTTTAAATTGCAAAATCATGTATGTGTATTTACTTATGGATTTATAATATTGTATTTCCAAGTATGTTTTTACTTAGGAGTGAAAAAGATGCCAGTTTTTAAATCAATGTATTTTAAAAAGCCCAGAGAAGAATTAGCAGGATTTTGAAACAACTGCAACTCCAGTTCCAGAACATGACAAGTATCAGATCTTATCAACATTGCCAGCACATTGCTGCTGCAATTAACATCTTTGCTATTAATGTTTGCAAAGGTAATGAAGAAGCATCTTGACAATAAAACTGATCAGAAATGGCATCTGCTTCTTTGAAATTTTAAATACTTTGGAAGCTCTTAATATGAACACTGGAGGCATGTGTGGTAGAGTTTTGTCATTAAGTAATAGAAAGCAAATATGATGCAAATGCTCTCAATAATTCATGCTTTTATATTCTGATCATTTTTCTGATGGTTTATAAAAATGTCCATATTTAGAATTTATATATTTAAGTACACATACAATCATTTTCAGAAGATACAAATGTGACATCTTTCTATTTATACATATATGTAGATTCTAAAATTGCAATTGGGAAAGCATTCAAATGACAGCCTAAGTTGACTTAAAATAAAAATATTTATTTTGAAAAATACAGGCAGCATGGAAAAAAGTTATCAGTTAAATATTCCTATGCCATTCAAGATCCAGTGATAGAACACTATATGCAGTTTTGTGTTTTACAATGAAAAAAATAGTTTGCATTTGTTAAAATCAGTGGACCTTTTTTAGCCTAAATATGTGGACACTGAAAGTTTTCAGAATTGCTCGCTTCTATTTTTTCACTAAAACAAAACAAAAACCTATGGAAATGTTATAAAATAACTTTTTATTTGCTAAGTATTCAGTAACCAACTTTGATCTACAATTTAATTTACTCATGATCAATATTTTAAAAATAATCTTCAGAAACCATATTATCTATATACTACTATAACTCATGTTTAATTGAACAAAACATTGTATCATAAGGCAAAACTTTGCCAACAAAGGGATCTCAAAGAAATTACAAAAAAATCTGGACATCTCACAGACGGGAGTAAATATTCTATTAAATCCCCATTAAAATGCCTCCACGAAAACCAAATATGTAGAAAAAGATAAAATATGCTTTAATTTGATGTCCCATTATTTTTATATCCATAGATCCAGAACTAGCAAAAAAATCCATGGCACTGGTACTACATAACACAGCCAACTTCACTAAGATCGAAATACCTGATTCACTATCTGCTTTCTGTTTGAACACTAACACACTGCAGTAACCCAGAATACTAGAAAAAGGAAACAGACCACCTACACAACATTTTCCAACAAAATGGATATCCACACAACTTTTTCAGAAACCACCTTACCACTCAACCCACTATAGCACAACCAATACAAGCTTGCAGTGTGTGCCTCTCCATTCTTCCTCCAGACTCTGGGTCCTTGGTTTCCAAATGAGATGCAAAAGTTGCTCTCATCAGAAAAGAGGACTGTGGACCACTGAGCAACAGACCAGTTCTGTTTTTCTTTAGCCCAGGTAAGGACTCCTCTGCAACTAAAAATAAATGATTATACAACATTCTTGTGACTACGTTCATATCTTTCTTACACATTCCAATAATTCTAGGCACATAATTCCTAATCCATACGTCTACTGGAAGCAAGGGAAGAAAGATCTATTTTCCTTGTCAAAAATATCAGCCCCACCATTTGTATGCATCCCAGTCTTCCCCTCTTCCTCCTGCACTGCTCCTGCATCTCTTTCCTTGCACAAAAAGTATACTGACTTTACCAATGCTCTGAGGAAAAAAGAAGCAGTTAATTTGCCTCTTCATTTAACTCGCACCATCAACTAAAAGCCCCCAGCCCAGCTCGCAGGCTATTTTAAATGAGTTTCCAGACTACAATTTGAAGGAAGTTTTTATTTATCCTTCTTTCTACATCTCCAGCCTCTGCACCCCCATTTTTTTGCACCAAAGAAAAATAAATTCTGGCAGCAATAGGCAATTGTTTCTGAGGTTTTATTTTTGATGTGTTGCCTGGAGTGCTGTTTTGTAATAATTCCGCAATTTGTTCTTGTCTATTTTGTTGTATTTTGTTTTTTATATTTTTCATTATTCTGTCAGCTGCCAATAGTCACTTGGAGTTGCGCAATTTTAAAACCAAGTTAACAAACAAGTAAATATTACAGGCTTCCTAACCCTGTAACCATTACAAAACAGAACCCACTGCCTCTTATTTCAGATCTGATGGACCGTTTTTACTCACCTAATTGGACTTATGAAGAAGCACTTACAATTAGATCAAAAGGAATGTGAATTGTGAATATAATAGTATCTGATACTAAGTGCAGCAAATTTGATACATAATTGGTTCATTGTTCAGCTGTCTTCTTCAGGTTCATGAAGAACACACTTTCCAATATTTTGCATAAATAAGTGGTAGTGCACCTGAATAACATCCTGATTCCTTTTCAGAAGACCATCCTTAAATGAGACTCACATTAGAACTGTCTTGGAGCAAATCTATGAACACAACTTTTTGGCTCAGTTGGAAAAATATGTATTTAATTTTCCCCAAAAGGAGTATTTGGATTACTTGACTTTTCGTTTTATTATAGATTTATTCTTCCAAGTAAATGGAACTGTGTTTTTTTTTTAATAAAAAGCTTCTGGTTGCAACAGTAGCATTCAGCAAGAGAGACATTTTTTGGAGGATACAAACTATCCAGTACAGGTACACACATATTGCAAACATTTGGAGCACATTTACAAAATCACAAAGTTAAGATCTTCAATCCACATCAGATGACAAGGGCATAATTTTCCTTCAACTTTTAGAATGCTTGACTCATAGAATAGCCAGGTACATCATTATCATTATATTTTAAGGATGAAATGTAAATACTATCAATATTGCAGTTACTTTTTCTATGGTAATTGTGGTACAATTAGATAAAAAGATATATTTCATTATTATTAATTATTATATATTACATTACATACATTAAAACAATCTAAATCCACAATGAAAGTTAATGATAGACTTAACCCATGGTTTTTCTCACCTTATCTAATCTTAAAACTTACCTCCATTGCCTGTGCCAATCGTTCTTCCAAGGCCATATAAGTAAGGAACTGGGGATCCACATACGAAATTGCTTGGGCAACCCCAAGACCATCCCCAAATTCATCAAGCAGCCTACAGGGAAAATATAGCGTTATTTTTTTTATATCTAAGTAGAGTTGAAAACATGTGCAGTGATGCTGAAAAATGTTTCTAAATAAATATGACCTTACATTATTTATACATGGTGAAAAAAATAAATTTCTGCTATTTTACATTCAGATATAAAAATAAATAGAATGCAAACAGTAAGAGACTAGCTGTTTAATGAGGCTACTTCTAGAATATCAGGACATTAGTGAATTGAGTGACAAACTGAACACAGCCTTGCAGGAAAACTCATTTATCCCATGTGAGATGAGATCCAACATATGAGTTCAATTCTTGAGACTGGAATGACATAGACATAGCAAAATAATATTTTCTTATTTTGTGTCTCCCACCTCTTTCAGCGTTCTAATTTTCTAACTTTTTCAACTTACTCAGACCTCTCTCAAACCATTAAGCATTTAATCTGTGTAAAGGATGACAATCAAAGAGCAAGGGGCAACTACTATTAAGCCCAGTTTGGCTCTGATGCCCATCATTGTCATATATTTCTGACATGACATTAACAAGAAGTTCTTACATCTATCATGGAATAAGGGTTTCATTATGCAATTCTATTTTAAATAAAATATGAGCCAGGTATGTTCCCAATCACCATTTAGCTGGGTTAAAATACCAAAGGTAGCAGCAGAGTCTACCAACCTCCATTCAACATCTAGATCTTCACTCATACTGGAATCATCTTCTAGATTGTTGTTTCCATCCAACATAAAAAAGCCAGGATGTACAAAATGGCTATCTTGATCATTTTCTTCATCACTGCTACTTTCAATTTCTTCATGATACTGCAACCAAGGAATCTCTCCATCCTCTAGGGATGTCTGTTCCCTTTATATAAAAATGAAAAAAGTGATACAAAATATAGCAAATACTAAATTTACATGTAAGCAAACAGTATAGAAAGTACAGAATCCTTTATTTATGCTGAGTGCTAACAGTCAAATACCTGCAATCTATTTTCAAAAGACATCACTTTAAAAATAATAGACAGCACAGTTCAACAGTGCAGCTAAAATGTGATGCTTTATGAACTATATTTATGTGACATGTATATATATTTTATCTTAAGATACACCACAGCATACAGCACAGCAATAACCCAAAATGTTTATTATGTTTTTTTAAATAAACAGATATTGGTTTTTGCTATGCTATAAAGAGAATGCAAGGTAATAATTTTATTCTGCTGGGGACTGAAGAAAGAAATACATTTTACTTCTATGGCTGCCCTTCTTAGATACATAACTCTGGACAACTTAACAGTTCACAACAACAACAAAACAAGCCAAAAATCCCTGTAATAAAACAATGTTATAGTTAAAAACAGCCAAAATATTTATATGATCTGAAAAGAGACCAGTGTAAACAAAGACTCTGCCCCTGTGGAGAAAATTCTATGGAGAGTTCCTGAAACCATAACTTTTATACTGCTGCCATCACAAAGGTTTCCCAGTGGCAGCTAACACTGCCCTAGATTTCCAGGCAGCCTAGATCCAATGTATTTATAGCTGCTATTATCAAATCAAATTGTATTTATTTCTCTTAACATGGTTAACCTTTGTGTACTAAATAAATATCATACCAATTGTATAATTATTGGGTACTTTTGTGATTATTTCTTGCTGCCTTACATTTAATGTTTTCATTTTGTTTCTAAGCTGATATGTGATTGTAATGGAAGCCAGTTTGGTATATGAGTTAAGGCATCAGGCTAGAAAACAGGACACCATGAGTTTTAGTCCTGCCTTATGTACAAAGCCAGATCGGGCCAATCACTTTCTGTCCACCAGAGGAATAAGCAAATGGTAAATCTCTACTGAAAAATCTTGCCAACAAGCAGGGACTTGACCAGGCAGTGTCACAGAATCAGACACAACAAACAGAGGAAAATCAATGAAGAAAAGGAATGTAATAAATAAATAAATAAAAAGTAAGGTTCTACATTTAGACAAGAAAAACAAAATGCATAGGTACAGTATAGGTGATACCTCACTCAATAGTGGTAACTGTGAGAGGGATCTTGGGTGTCCTAGAGATTGAACAACCACTTGTCTGAAATAATATAGAGTTTCCTGCCTAAGCAGGGGGTTGGACTAGAATTACCTCCAAGGTCCCTTCCAACTGTTATTCTATTCTAAACGTCTTTCTTTTTATGTAGTTAAATTAGTCCAAAATAAAAAGAAACCAAGCTTTCCTTCTACAAATGCACATTACAAACTAATGTAATTGTTGGACTGTAACATCTGTGACCTAATGCCTGAATAAAAAGTCAAATCTTACTGATTCCAATGCAATTTCCCCTAAAATGGTTCATATCCTATGAACTGTCTTCCCATAAATCAATCTTCATATTTGCTCTATTTCCATTTTCATTAAGTTTTATATTTTTTAAGAGCAAAAAAAATTAAATCATTAAGAGAAATCATTGACTTTAGTGACACCATGTTACTATATGATTAAAGTCCTGTCAGTTACAGGCAACTGTACGCAGGCTAATTAAGATCACAAAGGTGACTTGTTAACTTGCAGTTAGCACTTTTTAAGGAAGTGCTACACTGCTGAGAAAAGCAGCTCAGGGAGAGATTTTGTTTAGGCAATCTCTTCACTGTGAGGGGAAGATAAAGAAAACAGGTCAGGCACAGAACAACAATGCCAATTGACTGTAATGGCAAATGTGATGGAAAGAGAGAAATGTTGCAAAGGTAATAAATGTGGGCATTGATTGCAAAGTTACATTTTCATCTTTATAACTCCAAATATTTGCTGACTGAGGAAGTTGCTAAGCAAGAACTGCCTGGAATATTGCGATATTTCAGAATGCATGTGAAGCAATTCCCTTTGTTTTACCCCCAATTAAGAATGCAGGTTTCTCCTTTTTTGTTTATTTCTCTGAAGTGTTTAATACTTTTTAAAATGCTGTGCTCTTTTGGCATTTATGATAGTAATCCAAATGGCAAAAAACCATAAAATTATACATTACCAAAGAGGAAAAGCAAGACAGTAGTATATATATTACAGAACTCCTTGTTAATTACTGACGAATAAAACAAGAGTATAATATATTGTAAAAATGTATTTTATGGAAGTCTAAATTTTTCTGTGGGGGCGATTCTCTTATGAATTATTCCTTCAGTTACATTGGCTATTTTGTAAACCAGTCTCATTTCATGTGGTGATGGGCCTAGTGATTAGTTACACGATGTATCTTCACAATCCTTACATATTACTAGAAGCATTCCTTATTAGATATCATTAATTACATATAAAGACTTAAAAATATAAAACATAAGTGATACCATAAACCAGTTTTAATGAGCACATAGCTGGTTATTCCAGAGTCAGTTGTAGTGAAATAGATTTAGTTTGCTGTGCTTCCTTATGCCTGTGTACTGCTCCTACTCCTCTTAGATGTTTTAAAAATTCCTTTTAGATTTTTGTTTTATATTTTTAACTTTTCATATGTAATAACTTATTCTGATGTTTTTATACTTTTTAACGGTATCCTACCCTCTTATACTGGTCTTTGCCTGTAATAAAAAGATTTGATTTGATTAGTGCACAAAAGGATTTGCCCTTTTATTCCATGGCTGTTTAAGCTTAATGAGAAGTCTTTGAAAAGGGACATTATCTAAGGCTTTTTGAACTCTAAACAGACAGTTCCTATTGGTTCATCTTTCCACATACTTATTAACACCCTCCAAAACCTCTGTTCAATTAATTAGGTAAGACTTTCCCTTAGCAAACTCATGTTGGGTATTCCTAAACATAGCCTGTGTCTCTAAAAGTTTGGTAATTTTATCTTTAACAGTGGTTTCCACTAACTTCCTTAGAACATATGTTAAGCTGACAGGCTTCAACTCCCTGTAAGGCTTTATTAAAAGTAAAAACCTATTAGCTAACTTTCCAGTCTACCTCAGAGCCCAAGTATAAAGACAGGTTGCATATTTTAATTAACAGGTCTACAATTTCAACTTTAAAATTCTTAATAAACCTTGGGTAGATGCCATTCAGGCCTGGTCATTTGTTAATGTTCAATTTGTCAATAAGATCTAGCACTTCTGTTATCACCAATATGTCTCAATTCTTTTGATTGTTTTCCTGAAAACAGAAACTTGGGTTTAGGAAAGAGATTGCAAAAAGCACAATTTCTGAGGCTGTCATAACTTGACTGGTGGTACTTGTTTGTAAGTTGAGGGCTACCTATGCAAGTGTTCTACACTCATGCGGTCTGTCTACCATCATAACTATTCTAGAAGTTATATATTTATTTAAATGTAATATATGTTTAGCCTGTTTTAATATATGTTGAAAATATGATTTTAAGTTTTTGTTATATTAGAGTTTTTTAAATTTTAAATTTGAACTTTAGCCCCTCTTCTCTCTTAAGGGTTCTCTGATTCTATCGCGGTTGCTAAGGGCAGAAAGATCAGCAGTTATCTCAAGTCAGAAAAGCATTTTAAAACTGCACCAAACACAGGTATATCTTCCCCCTAAAAACCTCACATTTAATTTCTTAATCCATTTGCCTCCCCTTCTTATGACCAATTTCCACCCAATTTCTGTTTCTCCTTTGCTCTCAGCAAAACTGTATACATACAGTGCAATATAATGCTGGAGTACACAACATATGAACATATATATATATATATATATATATATATATATATATATATATATATATATATATATATATGGATCTGTTGGGTTTTCTCCCGCGTAAGATTTGAAGTATCTAGGCAACGTTTCGATGAAGTCTCATTCATCATCTTCAGGCTTCTGTCTCCGGCTCTGTGCTTCTCAGAGTGACTCTGAGAAGCACAGAGCGGAGACAGAAGCCTGAAGATGATGAATGAGACTTATCATCAACGCGTCCAGATACTCAAATCTTACGCTGAGAAACCCGAACAACCAAAGATCCACATACAAATACCGGAACCTCAGAATATATATATATATATATATATATATATATATATATATATATATATATATATATATATATATATATATATATATATATATTGTGGATCTTTGGTTGTTCGGGTTTTCTCCCGCGTAAGATTCGAAGTATCTAGGCAACGTTTCGATGAAGTCTCATTCATCATCTTCAGGCTTCTGTCTCCGGCTCTGTGCTTTTCAGAGTAATGTGAGATTGCAGCTGCTTCCTCCTTTTAACTGCCAGTGGGGGTGGGACTTGATTGGGTGGGGGCTTGGCTGTGTTCTGATTGGGTGGGGGTGTGTTCTCATTGGTAGGGGGTATGGTTGTGTTCTGATTGGTTGGGGGTTAGCCGTGTTCTGATTGGTTGGAGGCGTGTTCTGTTCAGGTGGGGGCTTGGCTGTGCTCGGTTAGTCTTAGTTGCTGGGGGATTTGAGCTGGTGAGTTGTGATCTTGCTGTTTGGCTTCTAGTTCGTGGTCCTGTTGCATCTTCATAGTGGGTGTCGGTTTGCTTCATGTATGGCTCGGAGGGGTTTGAAGTGGGTAGTGATGCAGCTGTAGTGCAGCTTCTGGTCCATGGTCGTGTCTCATCTTCTGAGTGGGTGAGAGTCTGTTTTCTACATGGAAGTGTGGTGGTGGCATCTTGTGTGGCTCTCATGGGTGTGGGTCTGGTGTCCTTCTTCATGTTAGGTACTCCTCTGTTCATGAGGCGGGTTTCCAAATGGCTGGAAGGCGGGAGGTGTCATCTCGTTTGTTCATGCTGTGTGGGCGTTTTTCTATCTCTATGGCTTCTCTGATTATTCTGCTGTTGAAGTGTTCGGTTTTGGCGATAGTTCTGGTATTTTTAAAATCAATTTCATGTCCTGTGGCTTTGAGGTGTTGGACCAGGGAAGAGGTCGTTTCTTCTTTTTTGATTGAGTTCTTATGTTCTTCAATGCGTGCATTTATTCTTCTGTTAGTTTGTCCAATGTATGTGGTAGGGCAGGCAGTGCAGGGGATTTCGTATACTCCTTGGTTTTCTAATTCGATTTTGTCTTTGGGGTTTCTTAGGATGGTGGATATTTTTCTGTTTGTGCAGAATGCTGTTTTGATGTTGTGTTTTTGGAGGATCTTGCTGATTTTGTCTGTAGTGCCTTTTATATATGGGAGGAGGGCTTTGCCGTTTTCTTGTTCTCTGTCTTGGATTTTGGTTGGGGTTTCACCCCTCTCACCTGTCATCGCTAACCTCTACATGGAACACTTTGAAACACAAGCTCTAGAAAAATACGACCACAAACCCAAACTCTGGCTCAGATACGTAGATGACACCTTCATAATCTGGCCACATGGGAAAGAAAAACTGAACAACTTCCTCACACACCTCAACAGCCTACACCCCAAAATACAATTCACCATGGAAACAGAAGCCAACAACCAACTTCCCTTCCTAGATGTCTTGGTATACAAAAGATCCAATGGCTCCCTAGGACACACCATCTACCAGAAGAAAACACACACTAACCGCTATCTACATGCACTCTCACACCACCACCCAGCACAGATCAATTCCGTAGCCAAGACACTCATCTCCAGAACAAAATGCTTAGCGATGAACAACACCAAAAACCGAACTACACACTCTCACCAACGTACTTACAGCCAATGGATTCCAAAGAAAGAAGATTACCCACCTAATCCAAAAAGAAACCCCAACCAAAATCCAAGACAGAGAACAAGAAAACGGCAAAGCCCTCCTCCCATATATAAAAGGCACTACAGACAAAATCAGCAAGATCCTCCAAAAACACAACATCAAAACAGCATTCTGCACAAACAGAAAAATATCCACCATCCTAAGAAACCCCAAAGACAAAATCGAATTAGAAAACCAAGGAGTATACGAAATCCCCTGCACTGCCTGCCCTACCACATACATTGGACAAACTAACAGAAGAATAAATGCACGCATTGAAGAACATAAGAACTCAATCAAAAAGAAGAAACGACCTCTTCCTGGTCCAACACCTCAAAGCCACAGGACATGAAATTGATTTTAAAAATACCAGAACTATCGCCAAAACCGAACACTTCAACAGCAGAATAATCAGAGAAGCCATAGAGATAGAAAACGCCCACACAGCATGAACAAACGAGATGACACCTCCCGCCTTCCAGCCATTTGGAAACCCGCCCTCATGAACAGAGGAGTACCTAACATGAAGAAGGACACCAGACCCACACCCATGAGAGCCACACAAGATGCCACCACCACACTTCCATGTAGAAAACAGACTCTCACCCACTCAGAAGATGAGACACGACCATGGACCAGAAGCTGCACTACAGCTGCATCACTACCCACTTCAAACCCCTCCGAGCCATACATGAAGCAAACCGACACCCACTATGAAGATGCAACAGGACCACGAACTAGAAGCCAAACAGCAAGATCACAACTCACCAGCTCAAATCCCCAGCAACTAAGACTAACCGGAGCACAGCCAAGCCCCACCTGAACAGAACACGCCTCCAACCAATCAGAACACGGCTAACCCCCAACCAATCAGAACACAACCAAACCCCCTACCAATGAGAACACACCCCCACCCAATCAGAACACAGCCAAGCCCCCACCCAATCAAGTCCCACCCCCACTGGCAGTTAAAGGAGGAAGCAGCTGCAATCTCACATTACTCTGAAAAGCACAGAGCCGGAGACAGAAGCCTGAAGATGATGAATGAAACTTCATCGAAACGTTGCCTAGATACTTCGAATCTTACGCGGGAGAAAACCCGAACAACCAAAGATCCACATATAAATACCCGCGAGAACCTCAGAAAACAAATATATATATATATATATATATATAAATTTTCTACATTGTGTATAGACTATACAGTACGTATAGTATAGCACAGATTTTTGTTTTTGAAAAATCATTTTATTATTTAGAATGACATACCGTGATTGGAAACCAAATTCATTATGTTCCTCTTCCAGACCACTACTATCACTCTGCTCTTCAGGTTCCTGTTCCTCTTTGCCTGGAAGTGTCTCCCAGCTTTCATCACTGGACGACTGATCTTTCACAGTCACAGAAAAATAAGAAGGCAGGGATGCAGACCATTCACCATCACTGCATTCTGAGCTGCAATTTGAGAGAGTCCAGTTGCACTTAAAGATTGATAAGAGTTAATATTTGCCATGATTCAATCAAGCTGAGCATAAAATGGAAAAGATCCAAATGCATGTCTAGCTTTCCCTTTGGATATGGACATGCTCAATTTTGGATGGTTCTGTCCATACAAGTGAGGCTATAATTTCCTCCTAAAATCATATTACAAAAAAGAAATCTCTTACAAATTCTCCTAGGAGAGACCAAACAGAAAAAGCTACTGCTTCATTCATCCCGAAATCCTAATCTTGCCTCCTATTAAAGAAATAACATAAAATATTTGTAATCTGATGGGAATGTTCTGAGAAAGGAGCACCAAGAAAGTTAGGATCTATTTTATTAAAAATCCCCACTCGGGTATTACACTTTAGATTCCTCAGCAGCAGACTAGACTGGCATAATGCAAAGAAAAATACTTTCTTTCAGCTCATTTCTGATATGAAAATGTATATTTAATATAGGACTGGCAATAAACATATTTTAGGCTTCTAATAAACATGTTGAGAACATGATGAAACAATCAATTTTATGGACATTCATATATTGATCTTTTCTTCTTCTTACACATATCTAAATTTTAAACAGAAACGGCAAATAAATAAATAATAAATGAACAGGCAGACGGTATCTTGCTAGCATCAAATATGCTAAACGTAATTTGTTCCTTTGAACATCCTAATTATCAACCATATCATAAGGAGCTAGATACAGAATAGAAATTCCTGAATATTTTAAGCTTTTATTTTTATATATAAATTATGATCTTTGTACTATGTGTCATTTATCCCTTGTTCTCAACATTACATAATCCCAGTTCTGAACTATTTGCTAACAGGACACCACTGTAAAATTCCAGTACTTTCCAATTACATTTAAAATCTAAAGCCTTTTCCTAATGATATTGGACAGCAATGACTGTAAGCACTAAGGGAATGATTAATAGGAAACTTGGAGTGCTGCCAGTTTTAAGACATATGACTACTTCCATTATTTTCTATTTTTCTTGATTATTAAATAACTTACATCACAAAGTAGATTCAACATACAAAATAAAAGGGATATAAATCTAATGTAATAATAATATGGATAGAAAAATAGCATTGGTTTTTGTTTAACAAAATCTTGAAAATTTCATTTTCATTCAAATCAAGGCAATATTTTTACTATAAAATACTTTTATCATCCTAAAATTATGAAACTAAAACCTTCTCATTAAATATTAAAACTGTAGACACAATTTCAGAATATTTATGCTTGTGTTCCAAATCCACTATCCCCTTATTTTAGGTATATACAAAAAAAATCTAAATCAGTTTGAGACTTCTAGAAATTCTCAACCACCATCTTAGGCTTCCAAAATTTTCTTTGTATTATTTGAAGGTATGTTTCATCTTCAAGAGACCCCAACTGTACACAATGGGATATTCCTCACCCACAAGGAAAGCGAGGCAATAACCTGGGAGAAAGGTTGGAGTAATGTATTAATCTTAGGTTAATGTTTCTTTCTTTGGAAGCCAGGTTCAAGGTACAAAGCAAACTGAGCATTTATCAATTCTTCAACACAGTTTTAAAGAAGAAGGAACATTTCTGGCAGATTCATATTTGACAGAAATATAGTGAAAAGTAAGAAAATGCATTCAAATATTCAGGAAAAATATTGTAAGCACTGATCTAACATCAATACCTGGGAAGATACTGGAAAAGATAATTAAAAAACAGATCTGCCAACACTAGAAATAAGTGAAGTAATAACTACCAGTCAGCACGGCTTTCTTAAAAACAGATCATGCCAAATCAATCTTATTTCATTCTTCAACACAGTGACTAAATAAGTAGACCAGCGAAATATTGTGGACATAATATACTTAGATTTCAGCAAGGCATTCGACAGAGTAGACCACAGCCTACTTTTTGGTAAGCTATAAAAAAGTGGGAAAGATAGCACCACCACCAGATGGATTAGCAACTGGCTGACAAACTGTACTCAACAACTAGTCCTTAATGGGTCTAAATTTACATGGAGGGAAGTAAGCAGTGGGGTGCCACAAGGTTCTATCTTAGACTCTTTAATATCTTCATTAATGACATAGATGAGGGAATAGAAGGGGAACTTACCAAATTTGCAGATGATACTAAGCTGGCAGGAATAGCTAATATCAAAGAAGATAGGCTCAAGATCCAGATGGATCTTGACAGACTAGAACACTGGGCCATATCTAATAAAATGAAATTCAATATAGAGAAAAGTAAAGCCCTACACTTAGGCAAGAAAAACCAAAAATAGCCATATAGACTGGGTGAAACCAGGCTCAATAGCAGTAACTGTGAGAGGGATCTTGGAGTCTTAGTGGACAACCAGCTAAATATGATCCAGCAGTGTGCAGCAGCAGCCAAAAAAGCTAATGCAATCCTAAATTGCATTAACAGAGGGATACAATCAAGATCAAGTGAGGTACTAATACCACTTTATAAAGCCTTAGTAAGACCACACCTAGAGTACTGCATCCAGTTTTGGTCACCACATTATAAAAAAGATGTTGAGACTTTAGAAAAAGTACAGAGAAGAGTAACCAGGATTATTAGGGGACTGGAAGCTAAAACATATGAAGAACAGTTACAGGAACTAGGCATGGCTAGTCTAGTGAAGAGAAGGACCAGGGGAGACACGATAGCAGTTTTCCAATATTTGAGGGGCTGCCACACAGAGGAAGGGGTCAAGCTATTTTCTAAAGCATCCAAAGGCCAGACAAGGAATAATGGGTGGAAACTGAACAAGGAGAGATTTAAGCTGGAAATAAGGAGAAATTTTCTGACAGTGAGAACAATCAACCAATGGAACAGCTTGCCCTCGAAAGTTGTGGGAGCGCCATCACTTTAGACTTTCAAGAAGAAATTGGACTCCCATCTGTCAGAAATGGTGTAGGGTCTCCTGCTTGGGCAGGGGGTTGGACTAGATGACCTATAAGGTCCCTTCCAACTCTGATTATCTGTTATGTATTCCATTCACCCCCAAAAATCTTCCTAGTTCATTACAAAGTATCATAATCCTTTAATAGTGATTATGTAAGATGAACCTTCCCTGCAACTTAAGTTTCACAAGTAGTTTTGGCAGATGGAACATTTTAATTTGAACATATTAATACTACTTAATCATATGTCAACAGGTTGTACAGTTTCGTATAATCTTCAGTTTAATCAAACCTAAGAAGTGCATTAACACTGCATTTCCACAGTTCAAAACAAATAGAACACAATGGAAAGTCTTGAAGAATAAAACTAATTACATGAAGGGGTGGTAATTGTTTACCTTGTACTTGCTCTGGAGGGTTTCCCAACCCTTTGGACCAACTTTTGAAGGTCTGAGAATTAAGAGGAAAACTCTCTTTGATCGTATGAAGTCGGATATTACCTATGCATTTAATCATGTCTTACACTTTTCAGTTCTTCATTGTTGTGCATTTTTTACCTAACTACAGAGACAGTCCTGCACATAGGCAAGTTGCTATCAGATGCCAATAATATAAAATTGTTAAATGCTCTTAGGATGTTTAAATAATACCACTGAAGAAAAAATTAACTACATTTATGCTATTTCGTTGTTAATGTTCAAGTCAGAGATCATTGAGCAGAATTCTTATGTAACGGTCGTCTTCTTACTTTTCCCCTCAAAAATTACTTCAAAAGATTAATGGATTAGCTATAATCTTAAAAATTTAAGATTGTAACGAGTGGTGGTATTCCTCTGAACACATTTGAGTGCTTTTCTATTCCAGTAAGATTATTTGGGATCCAAGCCGTGTTGTTATAGAAGTCACCAAAATATTCTTCCCGGTAGAAGAAATTTATTTCCAAAAACAAAAGTACTGCAAACCACATTTTTGTTTAATTTCTCAAAACATTTATTTATTGATAGAAAAAAATTAGATGAATACATTTAGCTAAATGGATTGTAATATTTAAAGGTATAGTGCCTGATCCAGCCACTTTTAAGTACAACACAAAATTGGAGGAAATACTCAGTATCCTAATAATATCTGAAAAGAAATTAGAACACTGCAAAGTTGAGGATTAGGGAACTTTTTGGTCAATTTAAAATTTACACATATTAACCAAAAATATTCAAGTATTTGGAAAATGTAAAATTAAACTTCTTTTTAAAAAAAACTTACCTGTCATCTTCATCTTTGTTGGAACTAGATAGATTTCTACCACAATCTTCAAATTCGTCCCAGAAAGCACTATCATCTATTTTAATTTTTTCTTGAAGACTTGACTTTTGTTTCCTTGGTTCATTTTTTACTTTCTTTTCAGCCAATTCATACTCTTTGGGATCAAAAACCATATTAGATTTTTTTTCTTTAGTATGCTTTGAGATAATTTCAGCATTGCATTGCTGGTCATTCACATTATCTTTCCACATTTTACTACTTCTCTTTTCTTCCTCTTCATTCACTACAGACTGTTTTTTATCAATCTCGCTAACAGGATTCTGTTTTCTAACTTTGGGTCTTACTACCAATTCAGCTGAATTCTCTTGGTCCATCTTCATGCTTGTAGTACTCAGTGCATTACAAATTCCTACATGTGTCCTAATTGTAGACTCAGCTGTATTACTGATTTTCTGTTCTAAATCACAAGTAGAAATACGGTTACTTTTTGCTAAAGTTTCTTCATTAGATATTTTCAAAAGTGATTTATTTTGATAAACAGTATCTGATTCTATGCTAGAAAGTCTTCTAAAAGGCACTAATCTAAGATCTTCAAAACTTTTACTTATGGTATTATGACTGAAACTAGGCAGATGTGACTGCAGATCACTGAAGGAGTCCATATCTTTTTCTAACCTGGAAAGCATATTGTCCAGTTTTTCTTGAAATAGTCCTGTTTCTTCTTTAGCTAATGCGATAGCACTTTGGAAACCATCTTCCTCTCCATCACTGCTGTCTGGTTCATAAGAGTCAATATTTACAAAGGCAATTCCATTCTGGTCATGAAGATTATTGCACTCTTCAGAAGTAGACTCCTCATTGTCATTAGAATTCTCATTGTTGGCAACATTTTGGTGATCACACAAATTGTAGCATGTTGGAGGAAACATGGAAGTATCTGTGTTGATAGCTTGGCTAGAATCAGCTTCACAAACAGGTTCTTCTGATCCAACATTTGGTAATAATGATGTAGCTACCAATGGAGAACATACTTGGACATGTGGACTGGAACCTTTATGCAGAATTATAAAGAAAGATACAATGGAAGGATAAGGCCAGTTATTGGATTATATAGTAAAACAGACATGTTAAAATCAGCAATTAAAGATGTTGTATCAATCTACAGCTTTTTTTTAACAAACTAGCAAAGTGCTATAGACTCGAGTATAAATCATCAGAACATAATGAATATATACAACAAGTCATTAAGAAAAGTGGCTAGGTATCACAACAACTAAGATACTTCTCATTTTCGGAAGAAAATATATTTACAACAATTTGCAATTCTACCTCATTTTTCAATACTACACCAATAGTTACTAATGTACTGTTTATTGACATGATTCCAATGGAAAAATAATTTTAAAAGTTTTAAGTTTGTTATGAATAATCAAACACATTGGTGGATACAGCTCCATTGTTCCAATTAGACACATCTTGCCAGCAAAAATTACTGAGTAAATCAGGGATCTTCCCTCATTTTGTTCAGGGATACATAAAAACAAGAATGTTCAGCTTGTTAATTAGCTCAACAAACTATATTAGAATTGTAGAACAGATAATGAAGGATCAGATGCAGCACTAAAAAAATTAGAGTCACTTCAAGGTGAGATGGGCAGCAAACTAATCAATAAATGAGGATAAAGGTTCTTTTTTTAAACAAAAAGAGGTATAAAGAGCAGATACTAGCAATAAAACAGTGTTCACTACCATGCTTGACTATTCATAATAAATCAGCATTTTGACTTGTCTCTACAGCTATGTATTTAAACAATGAAATTATATAATTGTAGCATGCTATATAATACTTCAAAATCATTATATAGTATTAATTTGCTATCTTCATTAAGAATAAACTTGTTCTGAAAATCTTATGCAATTGCCCACTAGTAAACATAAATTATTTTCTTATAGATTAGGAATAGGGTATTTTATCATTAATATTAAACAGAATCACTCCAAATATATAGTATTTCATTTAACATGGCACAAGTAGTGTCACTACATTGTGAACAGATGTTTCATTGATAAGATTTTATTTGATTCTAGATTTGCTTCCTCTTTCCCTTCATCAAACTTCCTCTTTAATGTTTCTCATTTAGGAAAAAAACATTATGATGGAGTTTGAGGTATTTAGTTACTGATGTTTGCTTCTGATTACTATTCTAATAGTACACATAATACCTTTATTGTAATTTACATTCTATGTGTTTTGAGTCAGCTTTGGTAAAAGTAATATTATGTAAATGAGTTAAATAACTACAAAGGCATTGAACCTAATATTGCTTCTATGAGTGCAATAATACAATTGAGGGATATTACTTTGTACAATTTGATTGAAGAAAACTTCTAATAGCTCTTAGAATATTTAAAATGCAAGCAGATTTGGCAAAACCAATCACAGAGATTTGACAGTATTCAACATAGAAAGAACCAATCATATAACGATAAAATTTCGAAAGGCAAACTGCCATGAAATATACCAATTAAAACAACCCTGAAAATAATAATGAATTAGAAATTACAGGTATGGTAGAAAATAATGGACACCCCAAAATATTGATATTCAAAGATACGATATTTGAATGTATAACAAAAGAAATGAGCACTGATGACCTACTTTTATCATCTATTTTATATATGTCAGGCTGACTTAAAAATAAATAATGCAAACCGGGGAGTAGATTTGGATTACAATGTAATAACTACATATTATTTAAATAAGGTTCAAATGTATTTATAGATTAAAAAGATCAATACAATATATCTAAATTATGTTAAGTTCACAACATCCTAGCTTTTTGTGCAATGGTTGCCCAAAGTCGAGTTTTCTCTGAATCAAACAATAGTAATTTGTAATTATGTGACACACACACAATAAATTTTCTTTTAGAACACTGTCTAGTTCTAATCCTTCACATTCTTCTGTGTGTTGGTTTGAGTATCTTTCTTGATTCATCAGAGATGGTCTAAAACTGACATAGGCATGTCTTCTTCCATATCTTCTCCCTGTAATAGTTTGATAGCCTCCTGCTGGTTTTGGCCATGTGGGTTTTCCAGCTTCCTGACCCATCACTGCAAGAGAGGGGGAGAGGGGAAAGGTGGAAAATATAATTCTAAATATAATGGAACATAGTTTTAATTAATTTAATTTTAGTTTTAATACTAAACATGTTTGTGGTATAAATATAAATCCTAACAAAAGAGTATCAATTAAAGTAAATAATCAATTACCACAATATTTTTTCAATTATTCTAGAGACAGTATTATAAGATTCATGTATATTGTAATATTGATGAATGCCCTTGGCACAACATAAAGGATTTCTAATTTTTAATATTTTAACATATATTATAAAGTATGCTTTTTTAATTTAGGGGAGCCAGAAAGCAGAATAGAAACTGCCAAACAAACCACTGATCACCTTTCAAATTCTAATCTTAGTACTAAGCAATCTTCCATTAGAGAAAGAATGACTCTACTAGAGGCTATTGCAATGTTTTCTAGCTTTAACCATATTAAACTTTATAAAAGAAAAGGGAGAAATGGAGAAGTAAAGAAAGTATGTGCATGTGTATGCGTCTCTTTATAAATCTGGGGGCTATGGGAAATAAAATGAAGAGACTTGAAAATTGGGGACAAAGCAAGTGAGCAAATATACTGTACAAGAGTTCCAAACGGAACTAGATAAGTGAAATATTTTATATAAGCGAAACTGGAAACAAACCCATACCAGGCAGTAAGCATAAATTTAGTTTATTTATGTAGTTTATATCTGTCTCAATTAGCAAATGGTTTAAAATTGGTTTGCATTATGATAGGAAGATTTTCAATATTGTTATAAAAATGAGTTTGGGTAATGTCCATTTTGAAGATTTACCATTTTGTGATACTATACAGTGACTTATATATTTTCATACTGTACATTAGATAAAATCTTATTGTACAAATACTCTTAGACAAAATATGTAATGAAATATTTTGTTCATATTCCTCAAAATGTTCATTTATCTTTTGGGTGGAAACACCTCTTAATTTCTCAGAATGTTCCATATCTATATTTGGAATAATGGAAAAGTACCTGAGAAAATAAATAAATAAACTTTGAAACTGTTTTGTACTGTGAAGGTCAGCAACTGTCTTTCTTTATATTTGAACTTTATTTGTAAATTTATAGACCACTTTATAGTATTTCCACTGTTTTTTTAGAAATAATCTTGTAAGATATGTTAGGTTGGGAGATGTTTTTGAAGACATCATTGAAACTTTATAACTATGCATACTACGCATACTGTAGGCATTCTGATGGTAAATATTTGTAATAGCATGTATAAAACCATCCACAAAATCCATCAAGCCCACTAAAAAAATAGGGTTGAAAAGATGAAATATGAGTATGTTTTCTTCAAAAATTAAATTTATACGTAGATTTCACTTCAAAATATTAGATTATCATTATATAATTTAAAACTCAAAACTGTATTCCAGTTTTTAGCAGATGCATAAAAACTCTGAGATACAGAGGATGAGGCTAGTTGCCTTTAATCAAAATAAAGCTTCGGACTTTCTTAATTGATCTATTCTTTTAACTGATCTATCTGATACCAGAACTGGAAGAAAAAAAAAAGCCATATGTGTAGTGAAACACAGGAGCAGCAACATAAATAAATATATTTATTCATTTCACGATTTAGTTCCTTCTGCAAATTATCATTCTTCCAAATTCACATTATTTATGTGAAGTTCTACCTACTCCAAATTGGACTGGATTGGATGGTCTATCACATCTGAATGAAAAAATAATTCACAATTTTTCTAACCCTTTCACCTTTATGGTTGAATTTAAAATGAATTATGTGATATGCACCTTGGGCAGGACGTTGAAGAGAATTTGAATCTTCTCTGCAGGAATTGAAACTACATTCATTTCAAAGGAAAATAACAGAGACGCAACTAGCAAATATATCCAGCTACATATTAAGATGAAGTCTAAATATAATCTTGCTAGTTTAATGAAAAAAATTAATAAGCATATTCTCTTTGATATTGACTATACCATTTTAATCTATTATATTTAATCTGCATCACTAGCTAATGCTAGTAATATGATTTCTTCTTCATTTCTTCATTCAATATATTATATATTGGATTTATATTCAATCAAATAAAAATTTGTACATATGTCTGTTTACTTAGCATAGACCTATAATGCCATTATATATATTTCTATCAAAAATAAATCTTACTGATTTCAAATTAAGTGCTATGAACCCTTGTCAACATAACATAAACTCTTGCCAACATTTGCTTAACGTGCTTTGATTTCTGTCCACACAACCCACTTTACATTATAATTCGAGCAGTAGAATATGGTATTACAACTGAAACAAAAATGCACTTATAAGACAACTAGTAAGAACATCTAGATCCCACTTGTCCAATAAGTTAACAATTTATGATGTATAAACTGATTTTATAGGTTTAGATAAATTGAACAGTTCAAATGCCCAATGCTTATCAAGGCACATATTTCATGCTCATACTTAAATTTGCAGTCATTATCTTTTCTACATCTTGATTCACATCACAATGCCAAATCTGGGGTTCTATGATTACTCCCAATCCATTTCATCTCTGAATAATTGTCCATACACTGCAGCTAAACTGGTTTTCTGAACTTTGATTTAACATTAACCAAAGATAGCCAAGGAATAGAGGAAGGAAGAGTCCACTCCAGATAAAAGATTCCTCTCAAGAGAAAATCTATATAAGCTTATGATGTGTTTTCAATAGTTTTCGTTGCAACATCTGAACTGGCCTTTATATGTAGAAAGTTGTTCCTGAGTTCATGTATATTTTCATCAAAGTCTGATTATTTCAGAATACCTACAATTCAGCTGGGTCCTGTAAGAAAGTACTTCAGTCTGAGCCATATTTTCCCAGTATCTCTCTTTCTGCCATCTGTTTGTCCATCTGATCTATCATTTTATTTGTCCATGAAACCTGTATGATGCCAATCACATGGTTTTAATTAGCACCTTTTTAAAAAATTTAAAAGTACCTTTTATTTAAAAAAAAGTACCTAAAAGAAATGGTACATTGCAATTAAATTGTCCTTTGCTTTTTATAAGCATTATTCTGTTTTCTACAGAAATCTAAATATATTGACCGTATGGGGAGCCAGAATGGTAAGTATTTCACCAGAACATTTCCAATGATGATAGAACCATCCATATGAAATTCAATTGTTTGGTTTTAAAAATGTATGGACTTATTATCCATACATTAATAACATCCATTCCTAAAGAATGCAATAACTTGGGTTCTAAACTGAATATTTAATAAAGTAGACTGTTTGACAAGGTAAATGATAAATTGAATTATATTATTTATATGGACAATCATATAAAATTACTTAATAAATAATAGTAAATCATTTATTGTGATGACAGTGGAATAATAATATACAATGGATCAATATAATTGTATATATAATTGTATATATAATAATATACAATGGATCAATATAAATGATCAAATGAATACTGTACAAGAATATTAAATATTAATATTAATATTAACCTTCAAGCTATCTAAGTATTCATATTAAGTATAATTTGTATTTTTAAAATTAGTACAATAAGATTAATTACACTTTAGTTAAACACCTTAAGTCATCTGTTTTAGGTTACATAAAATTTGCCATTAGATATTACTTCAAACTATCTAGTTATTCATGTTAAGTATAATTTGTATTTTTAAAATTAATAAAATAAGATTAATCACATTTTAATCAAGCAAAAAATGTTGACTGTTATTTCTTGTTACTTCTTATACTGAGAATTGTAAGATGACCAAAACACTATATAATTTAATATCTGAAATCTACCCTTTCCAGACCATACAGTGGAACAATCGTATATTCCTAGTCACACAGACATGGAGTTTCATACAGAGGCACTCAAATATGCTGGTTTTGGAGATTAGGCTCAGGATTATTTAAAACAGTTGGGCAATAAATACATCAGTAAAATACATGCTACAGCTAACATGGTGTCTTGGATCAGCATAAATACAGAAGGCATTTATATCTTTTAAAGCAAAGGCCTATCTTGGTGCCATAACACATATAATTAAAGAGAGCTTTGGTTTAGGAAATGTATAGATACTATATAAAAATGTTCTGGTAAGTCCAGATTTTCTGTGGGGTCTCCCTCTCCTGCAAAGCAAATGGCAAGAATTCTTTTTCTGTATGTCTCCATATCCTTGCCTTCATCTTATCTCCTGCCCATGAGTAAAACAGGCTTATAGGTTAAACCTTTCTTAAATGTATTTTGTTTTCCCTCTTAAGTTGGTAACATCTGGAGACATCGAGATGTGTAAAGTCTATAATGTTTTGTTACTCCTCACCTTAGAGGTTGCAGTGATTGAAACAGAACCAAGAAAGGCAAGCTAGAGACGGGAATAGTAGGGAATGAGAATAGCAAAATTCATACCAATATACCCTTCTGCTGACTCAAAATTAGGGGAAGGGAAGGAATAGTACTATAATTCTAGTACTATAATTCAGTGATGCGATCTATACTTGAAAAATAAGGAATTGCTCTTTTTTGCCAAAAATATGATAGATCTTTTGCATAGTTTCTTAGAGTTTATTTTCCTAGGGTTTACTAGTTTCTAGCATTTGAGCTATTAAAAGCACACCTTAGAATTTTTTTTTCTAGTAAATGAACAACAGTCAGCAGTCTCTATTTGGTCCCAGCTGATTAGTTAGTGCATTACTGGAGGATGAAAAAGTTATTCCAGTTTACACTAATTTTCCTCTGCAATCCACTTTCATGTGACTTTTATAACCTAGTGATACAATGGTAGCTGGTAAGTTTTCCATCACCCAAAAATGCCCAGTTATTTAACAATAACAAAAACAAAACACTTTTATTTACTGGAATTATGTGAAGTGTATAGTTTTGGATTAACAGGATGAATATTTATTTTTTTAAAAATTGAGAATACTCTGGCTCTGATCTCTCTGGGCAGAATGCAGAAGCAAATTAATTGTAAATATGCATTTTGCATTAGTTGAAAAATGTTGGATTTTCATTTTTAAAAAGGTAGCTGGGAAAGCTTGAAACTTCATTCTCAAACTACATGTAGTTCTCACAATGAATGCATCAGAATAGAGGATTTTGTTCTGATTCAGCATTTTCTAACCTGCTGATTTACAGATATACTATGAATACAACCATAGGTCTGATAACTCGAGTTACAATATACCTGCAGGGTATTTCCAGATTACTGTTTAATCTAATTATTATATCCTAGACATCTTGTATCTGCATAGACCAGAGGTACCAAACTATTTCTTCGAGGGCCAGATCAGGATTGTAGTTCTCTACGGGATGGGGAGCAGGGGGAGAAATGGGATGGATGCCTCCTACAGCACCCTGCCAGCCAAAATGGGGCACGGAGGGGGCCACATGTGGCCTTCCATGCCCGGTTTTCAGCCTGGACGGCCTTCTGCAGCACTTTGCCAACCAAAATTGGACACTGGAAGGGGGGCACGGGCAGCCTACTTGAGCCTCATTTTTTGCCTCCATGGTCTCCTGAAGCACTCTCCCAAACAAAAATGAGCCACATGGAGCCCCCCCGGCCCATTTTGGCTAGCAGAGATACTGCGAGTCAAATCCGGCCCGTGGGCTGGTCCTTTGATATTCTAGGCTGGCCTTGAGTTTTATAACCCTGGCATAGACTGTTCACCTTAATAGGACATTGATCAATAGTATAGCATACTATTAACTTATAATATTCTATTTTGATAATACCCAGTACTTAAATTCTTAGTACTTACATACTTTTCTAATCCTCAGGATCTTAAATACTGACCTAATCACACTGAAAGTCTGGAAATAATAGATCATCTGGGAATTAATAGACATCTGGTGAATCTGGTTGTTCCAAGTGATTAGATTTGGCATACATATAGTTTCTGTTATAGACAACATGGATTAGAATCAACCCATTCTCATATTTATATCATCTCAAAAGTATTTTGAATTACCTCCACTGATCAGAATATGCAGTTTTCGAGGGAAGATCCTTCCTCTCCCATTGTATGGAAACTAAGTGACTTCAACTCTATCTTACCAGGTTCATTCATTTTGTCCAATTATGATAAAGGTGGTCTTTCACCCTGCTTTAAAGTGCAGGCAGTCCTTGCTTAATGACCACTTGTTCAGCAATTGTTTGACACTGTAACAGTATTGAATAAGTGGTAGCTCTGTCTGCTCCTCAAAAGTTCTATCTGTTGCAGCATCCCTGCAATTACACGGCTACGACTTTTACTGGTTTCCTACAAAGTCAATTGTGAAGTTGGCAGGAAATCACAAACGGTGACTTTGTGACATCCTCTCTTAATGACAGCATGGGATTTGCTTAAAAAGGTACATTTTTAATAAATCCTTTCAATAAACAAATAAAATTTATAACCACCATTTATTTTTCATTTTATAGCCAATTTTCTGTCGTTAGCACTTTGCCTTTGAATCGAGTATTCCAAAACTTAATTAACAAGTTCTACAGCTTGAAAGAGTTGAAAAATTATACTTTCAAGCACATATAAATGGCTAACTCTTTTTTTCTACATTTTTCCCTATAAATCTTTTAGAACTTTACTTTGAAAGCAAGTTTTCTTTCTGAGACATTTCTTTAAAGAAAATCTCTTAATAACTTTGTAAATCTGTTAATACTCTCTTTTAAGATAATATTTTCTTATATCAGTTCTTATATCAGTATAAAAAAATCTTCTATCTTATTTTACACAGCTTAAAATTACTGGAACATTTACAGTGAATTACAGCATATAATATTTCACTGTTGCCAGCTGAAAAGTGAAATGCTCTTATAACTCCAGCATCAGCCATTTTGAGATAACTATTTTTATTACACTGCTCTCCTTCCAGGCAATTTCATTTTAATTTTTGTAAAAAATATTGTACACAACACACAAATGCATGTTAAGTTTAAATCACCACAAAAGGTACATAAGTGCCTAACATCTTATCCTGATACTTTCATTATTTATTATGCATTAATTCATTTTGTAATATTTCACTGATTCAGGTTACATGCTATTAGGTCCAATACAGACCTATTGCCTCCTCCATCCTCTCACATTAAAATTTCTTGTGGGGTCTTCTTTCTCTAACCACTCAGCTTTAGAGCCTCAGCATAATCATTTACATATCTCTGTTTCAATATGGATTTCATGCAATATATGAAGTTATTCCTGATACAACAATTATGTAGTTATTTATTTCTTTTGCATATTTTCTGTATATTATAAATATCAAGCCAGTCATGGCTTGGATCAGTATGTATTTCAGATATAGCTAAATCTCCAAAAACTGCTTTCCAATAATTACCAAGAAAAAATGGATATATTATTTATTAAAGCTGTGTAAGCACAAAACAGCATTATGTACTTTTACCACCAGGTGAGCATATTAGAATTGGGAGAACCTTACCTTCATTTTAACTGTGGCAAAAGAATAGGTTTAACACTCTAAGCATAGATCTTAGAGTGTTAATTGAACTTAATAAAACCTGCTCCATATCAACTGACCATCATATAGCAGTTTTTACTACTAAAACATTTAATGCAAGTGCACTATAAAGGTAAATGTAAAGGTTTCCTCTATCTAGTTGTGTCCAATTCCAGGGGGGAAGTGCTTGCTATAAGGGGCTGTGTTCATCTCCATTTTTTAGCTGAGGGACCCAAGCATTGTCCAAAGACATTTCTGTGATCATGTGTCCAGCATGACTATACATGGAGGTGCAATGAACGCTGTTACCTTCCCACCTAAGTGATGGTACCTCTTTATTCGCATTTGCATGCTTTCAAACTACTAAGTGAGCTGGAGCTGGGGTGACCCCCGTTACGCAGTGCTCAGGTCTCAAACCTGGACTGTCAGGTTTTCAGCTGACAAGCTCAGTGTCTGTAACCGTTGAGCCCTCCCTCCCCAAGTTTATTAAATGCAGGATACACTCTGCCACATTATAAATGAACATTTGAAAATGCATCTTCAATTTAGACATTTTAAAAATTAAGAAGAACAATACCTGATTAAGCACAGCACCCACTTTCCATTTATTAAAAATGTACAATTTTTAGAAGATAATGCAATTAATCAAAATCAAATGAATGTATAAATACAAACAAGCTTTCTCATTTTTATTTTAACCAGTACACCAAACCTTTACCCATATATTTCTTATTTTCAGCTAAGGGGAAAAAAAGAACATTAAACGCATTTTTCTGAGATAATGCCTAACTTTAAATATCCTCAATTCTGATTCATGGATGACATAAGTCATCACTTGCTTATCACATAGAAGCATTTTATAAAAGAACATAACCTTTTCTGACAAAATATTGGATCATAGAGCTTGATGGTAGAGTGAAAACAAAATGTTTAGCAAGACTTAGAATAAATATTCTGATATTCTTTGAAATATTAGTTAATGGCTAGTTTTGATTGGTAAAGAGCTAAAATGACATACACGGAAGAAATATAGATTAGGAAAATAGAATCAATCGTATGTACATTTTGCTCAAATGTATAAAGCTTTATGAATGCATAGATGACGTAAGCCAAAGTGGATAAGAAATATCTATCCTATATACAGGCACAAGATGTAAAAGGGGGTGGGAAGATGATTCAGAACTGTTTGACTAGCAGGATTTAATATGCACAAAACTGATGTGATGGGGGTCAGTCTTTTTTTCTATTTACCCAAAAGTTTTAGCCATCTCTTGATAAGATTGATCTGGTATCAAATTAGAGAAAATATTTTGATGTGAAAAGAACTGTAGAGACACTGTATACATGTCTGTCCTAATGATAATGAAAGAGACGGATAAAGGAGAAAAAACAGATTTACGCCCTCCCAGGCCGCTTAAACCAATTTCCCTCTGCCTACCTAGTTTCTGGTGTACGGTAAGCAAACACTTCAATACGGAAGAGAGCCATTCGGTTGGTTCTGACCTAAACTGACCAATTAAGAACACATCTCCGATCTCCCCAACCCAGCAGCAGCCAGGAAAGAGTCCAAGCTTGGCAAAGCTGTCAAGTGAACCTCACCCCACCGCATTCTCCCCGTCTTCCCATTGACCGGAATAAAGGCTCTTTTCAGAAGCCAGGTCAGGGTTCAGCTCTTCAGCTCCGCAAGCCGCCCTCCCCCTTCTCCCCTGCCTGCCAGAATAGGATATCCCGTGTCGTGCAACCCTGTCACCGCGCCCTCCCGACCGCTTCCTCCCCTCAGCTCAAGTGATCCTGAGGATCAGCCTCAGAATAACCCAGGGCATCAGTCCAACCCTAACCCTCTCTCGGGCTGCGGCGACTAAGAGCAGCTCGAGGCAGGGGGAAAGCCGGCCTGGAAGGCGCGGCCTGTTTTCCCTCCTCCGACACAGGCCGCAACGCCGAAACAGGTAGGTGGCGGAGGACCAACCCGCGCCCCCGCCTTCTTCCCACCCACCACATGGACAAAAGCATCTTCGTCCCGTCTCTCGTCCAGCCTTCGGAGGCCCCCCCAAACTCTGGACGCAGCCACTTACCGGCTTCCCAAGCCAAAGGCCGAGAGGGCACCACCAGCGGCAGTCGCAATACACGCACACATACACACAGAGGGTCTGGGGATTGAAAGCTAGCCGAGCCAATCCCGCCCGCGGCCTGGGCAACGCCGACCAATCCCGGCTCTCACCTCGCCGACAGGGGCCAATCGAGGAGGAACATAAGATAAAGATTGGATGGAGCAGCCCGGCTCTCTATGGGCTGGGCTGGGGTGGTGGTGAGGGTTGCGGATGTCTGTCCTCACCGCCTTTCTTGGGCCCTCGCCGCTTTCCTTCCGCATCTGCGACTCCACCTATTTGGAGCGATGCACAGCCGCGTCCCGTCCTCGCAAAGCGCGCAATTCTCCCCTCGCCTCCCTCCCCCCCTCCCCGGGACTCCTAGAGAGGATGGGCGGCTTGCTGTCATCTCAGCCAGAATCGCAGAACCGAAAGGGGCCATTTTGGCCAGTCCCTGCGAAATGTAGGAATACAGCTTAAAAGAAAGCCCTCTGTCCTGCAGTGAAAAACCTTCCAGCTGCCTAAGTAACTGGCTGCACTGTCAAGTTCCGTCTTAGGAAGTTTGTCTTGGTATCTAATCAGAATCCGCCTTCTTATAAATATTGATAATAAAAAAACCACCATTCCGTGTCCAGCTCTCTGGGAGATAAAGAACATGTACTCGACCTGTGTGATTCTTCTTAAGTTATTTGGGGAGCGTTGGCTTCTTTCCCCTCAGGCCATCTTGACCAATAAAGTTTTATTGTTCAGCAGCGAATTCTCTGGGAATTCAGGCAGGAGTTTTTCCGATGCCCTCGTGTCAAATCAGCAGAAACAAAACTTTATATAAAATGTAATAACATTACCGGAAGCCACTGCTACAAATTAGGCGTAGATTATTCTTGAATATTTTGGCCAGCCTCCACCCCTCATGACCCAAATGTTCAATGTCTTGATAATACATCCTCTAATTCCCACTCCTTTAACCTCAAACTATCCACCATTGACCTCACCCCATTTCTAAGAGGTCTGTCTGTAAGGGGCATGCATAAGTGCACAATCGTGCCTGCCATCCCTGTCCTTTTGTCCCCATTTATTTGTACCGATTTCCTGTATTCTTACTCATGTTTATACTTATACCTATTATCTTGTAAGCGATTGACAAATCAAATAAATAAATAAATAAATAAAAATAAATTTCTACATCCTGGTGTATAATGAGGAATACATATAATGTTATGCACTATCGGCCTAAACAGTCGTATCGATTTAAGTCCCAAATGTGGCAAAAATAAAACAAGTCCAAGCCTCCATCCAATTAAAAATACAACTCATGATTTTTTTTTTCTAACAGCAAGGTAATTTCATCCAAGTTTTTAAAGTGTTCAGTACACATGAATATTCTTTCACATAAATAGCTTGTGCATGGTCATTTTTCTTTAAATATGTCAGTGATCAAATAAGTCTTAATTTCAAAATCAGGCAGCTTTACATGTCAGTGGTGAAAAGACTTAAAAGAAATTTTCTTTCCCTTAACACCTAATTTAGCTTACAGTAAGAATGCATAGTCAGGAAGAATCGCTTTATACAGATTAATTTTCTGCCTGTAACTAGGACATCTGAAATAGACTCTGGCTTTTTGAAAATATAAAATACATAGGTTGAAAGGCATTTTTCTTCTAGTATAAAATAATGGCAATTAGAAAACTGATCAATTCTCCGCATCATGAAAAAACAAGTATCACCTTGAAGCTACTAGGAAATACATAAATTGCCTTGTAGTAGGCCAAATTATTTAGACATCGAGAAAGCTCTCTGGTCAACACTGTATAACATTAGTACTTGCAATCTGATGTTTGTTTTATTAGAGATCCAAAGATTACACTGCAGACCTACATGCAAAACAATTTAGTCTATACTCTATAACTAAGCTATAAATAAATCTATAAAACATGATGATATTGCAACAATACCGTAATATTTTCCTGCTGCTACATTTACTTTGTTTTCATACCATCTACATAAGTAAGGGAATAGCAAATAGAGTTTTTGTTTTGTTTAGTTCAGATTCAGTATGTAGAATTAAAAGAAGGCATAAAAAGGTTAGAAACATCTCACTTCCATTTCTCTGCAGATAAATGCTATTTATCAAATTTATAATAAAATTGAAGTCTTCTTTGATCCAGGTTCACTTCTGGTCATTCATGTTTACAATCGGAGTTTTCTTGGCAATAAGATAGAAATGATTTGCCAGTCAACCTTATAATCCTGGTACTCCCAAGAGTTCATTCGGCTACTAATCTGATCTAATTCCATTTCAGACACTTTTACATGACCATCTAATTGGGGAGAGAAACAGCTTGTGTTTCAGGAAGATATAAATGGATGAACTTGTTAACTTGTTAACCCACCATGAAGGCAACCTCATGTTTTCCTGTTCCAGTCATGTTTCCTGCCTTTAGCCAATAGAAACCTAGCTACTTGGAAAATTTGTACAGTAATACCTTGGGGTAAAATTAGGAATGAGAACCTGCCCTACTTTTAATGGCTTCCTAAGGCTGCTGGAAGCATGTGTATACCCCTCAATTTCTGATTAGTATTTCCCAGATCAATATACCTTTGGGCAGGTGTGGGAGAAAAGGAAGTAGTTTTTTTTACCTCTTTACTCACCAACATTACTAATAAAGCTGCCCCATCCACTCTTAGAACCTCTAGATGCATCAAAAACACGCAACACCAAATCTCATGCTATCAGTTCTTTGATCCCAGTCAATTGGTCAGACTAGAGTTAGAACAGTGGTCACCAACTGGTAGGCTACAGCCCACTGGTGGGCCATGAGAAAATTTTGGTGGGCCGCAGAGAAATGTCCCCCCCCCAAGCACCCCCCAAACCCCGCCCACCCACTGGCTCCCACCCTTCGGTCGAGCACAAACCTGCAAAAAGCAGCACAGCTCTCGCCGGGCAGGATGAGGTAATGGTGCTATTGCAGCAAGAAGGGGCTGGTGGCACAGGTGGGCTGAAGCAGCAATGGAGATGGCCGGAAGGTGCAGGAACGTCACACTACTTGCATTTGCGCGGCTCTCCCGCAGCTTCCCGCAGTTTGCCTTTCCTGGCCTGGGCTCTTCCTTGATGGCCATGGGCTGTAGGGACGGCCCAGGGCAAGAAAAGTACTGGCTACTGGTGGTGGGAGGGGGCAGAGTGGGCAAGTCTGCGCTCACCATCCAGTTCTGAGGTCTGGGGCATCAGCATCAGTTTCCTCATCCCTCCGCCACGGCCCTCACTGCCCAGGGAAAGCACAGGAAAAGCAAGCAGAAACATAGCTCTTGCTGGGGCAAAAGAGCTGAGATTGAGGAAGGTACAGGCAAGAGAAGACAGAAGCTGCTGCCTTTGAAAAGTGCTGCTTTCTGTTGCCAGTGCCTTCTGATCTCTGCTCTTTTGCCCCAGTGAGAGATGTTTCTGCTTGCTTGCTTTTCCTGGGGTGGGGGGTGGGGGCGCAGCAGAGATGTCAGGGCTGCTCTTCCCTGTTGCGATATGACACATCAGTAGGAAGTCACGTACACAGACAACCCAATACACATACAATACATATATAGGGTGACACTATAGGAACAGCTACGTGTAAAACCTGAGTCACTAGGGATTAGCCATATATGGCAATGATTCCTGTTCCTGTATAAAATCCTGAGTCAGCTATAGCATAAGGATTAACCATATATGGCAGTGTTTCCTGTTCCTGTCTAACCTCATGTAACCTAAACCCACCCCCCTGCTTGCTGCACAATAAAAGAGAGGGGCAAAGTTTGCTCTGGTCTTTTTCCTCTCACCAAAAGAAACCTTTGTGTCGCTGTCATCTTTGCCATCAAGAGGAGCCCACCCAGACAGTCTGCCTGGGTGCAGGTCGTCAGCTGATTCATCCCGGCACTGGGACCCGCAACTCATCAACTGGTGACCCCGACGTGATCGCTTTCACGTCCCCTTCACAACGTGCTCCTTTTCTAGGGAGGCGTCGCCCTGACTCCTGTACTACGCCACCGGGCAACGGTAAAGCGCATTCGTAAGTATGGGCTCCCCACTTTCCAAAGTTCTGTCCAAGCATGTGGATGAACTTCATTTTTTAGTCAGGAAGGCCAATGCTCTGCAAAGAACTAATGGCATGACAGTCTTTCCTCTTTCAAGGAAAGCTATAATATCTTTTCTCCTCTATCTTCAAAAACATTGCCCAGCTTATTCCGAGGATGGCACTCTTAAACGCTCCACATGGGAGAAAATTGGGAAATGGATCCATCAACCTCCTCGGGCAGCGCCACATATTCTCTGTACCTGGAGAGCGCTCATGGCTGCGATTGATATTTTTTATCCTTCTTCTGATTCAACTTCGAATCAACAAGATTCCCTCCCTCCTTCTCCTTCTAATCCCCCCCCTGCTCTTTCGCCTAATCCCCCCCCTGCTCTTTCGGCAGCTTCTTTGCCTAATCCCCACCTCCTCTTCCAGCAGAGACTTCACCCATCTCCTCTTTGTCTCCAACCGCCCCCCCTCCCCCTCCCTCCTCCCCTTCAACAAAAGCCTTACATTCCTCGCATTCCTCTCCCCCCTCTTCCCCCCCTCCCCCCTCCCTACAGCCTTTCAGCCTCAAAATCTTCCCTTACAAAACCTGACTCCTTCCCCGCTAATACCCCTCCCCCCTTGCTTCGTAACACCTTTCAGGAAGCTTTAGCTAATGGGAAGATTAATGCAGAAGATCTTTCTTGCTTCCCCATGATCCTTCAAGCCCCAGTGGCAGGAGGCAACCCAGTTGCTCAGTATGCCCCCATGGAATGGAATCTTATGAAAGATCTTAAATCTGCAACCACCAACTACGGTCTAAAGTCACCCTATGTGCGTGCCATGCTGGAGAATATCTCTAACAACCATAATATTCTCTTTTCTGAATGGCAAACGATGGCTTCAATGCTTTTAACATCTTCCCAACTTGCCGCCCGCTCCACACAAACAGCTTTTCCTGTTCTGCTTTCAACAGCTATCATCCCAAACTCCTCTTTGATCATGGAAGGGATGGTCGCTGCCCCCTTTCTTTATGACTCATCCACTCTTAATTGCCTCTCTCTCAGAGGTGAAAGATCTTTTTCATTTCCTGTTAACACTACAGTAGCCACTCTTGTTATTGCAACCCTTTCCCCTCTATTCCATGCCCTCACGGGCTTGATCGCATCATCCCTAACTGTCTGCTATCTTTGGCTATCTTGCCCACACCAGCTCTCCTCACAGCTATTTTCTTCCAAACAGCCCCCGAAACAAAGAAGCTGTGCATCATTGAATGGCTTCACCTTCCCCATACTCCTAGGGCAACTATTACCTCTCGGGCCCTTCAGCTCGCCTTGCTCTGTACTAAGGGGCGTCACCGAGCTAAGGCCCTACTCGGCCATGATCTCCAGGCAATACATGTTCCTTTCAAACTGTCTCAATGGGACCCCCTTTTTCAGACATCTGATGTCTTACAGGACGCCCTGGAGAATTGGATTGGTCCCATCTCTTGCCATCTCCCTTCTGACCCTCGTTTGCAGTTAATTAAAACGATACCTATTACCTTTTCCTCTCCAGTAGTTGCTTTTCCATTAACTCAAGCCATCACAATCTTCACTGATGGCTCTAAAACTCATGGTGCCTGTGTCTGGTATGATCAAGGCAACTGGCACAAGCAATTGACAAAGCCCCAATCTTCAGCACAACAAGCTGAATTGGCTGCTTTTAACTTGGCTTTGAAAACATTTTCTGAACAACCAATTAACATCATAACGGATAGTCTATATGTCTCCCAATTGGTCTTACATATTTTTGAGGCATATCTATCTCCTTCTATACAACCATCATTAATGACACTGTTACTTCAACTGCAAACACTCATTCAATCCAGAGCGCACCCCCTATTCGTGGCCCACATACGCAGTCACCAGCAGCTTCCGGGTTTCCTTTCAGAAGGAAACCAGGTAGCTGATGCTGCTTGTAAATTACTTCCTATCACTGTTAAGTCACCCCAACCTTCCCCTCTAACTGCAGGGGAAAGTCATAGTTATTTTCATCAAAACAAAAAGGCTCTGGTAAAACAATTTGGCATTTCTCTGGAAGAAGCAAAGGCAATCATCCAACAATGTCCCACTTGCAGTTTGCAAGCAAAAACTTTTCCTCAAGGGATTAATCCCAGGGGCATAGAGGCTTGTGAGACATGGCAAATGGATGTCACTCAATTCTCACCTTTTGCCCCTTGGAAATACCTTCACGTGTCTATTGACACCTATTCAGGGTTCATCATAGCCACCCCTCAAAGGGGAGAAACGTCAAAGCACGTTATCAATCATTGTATTCGGACCTTCGTAGTACTGGGACTGCCAAAAAATCTAAAAACAGATAATGCACCAGCCTATATCAGCTCTCAATTCTCTGAGTTCTGCTATCACTGGTCCATTATCCACAAGTTTGGGATTGCCTACAATAGCCAGGGGCAAGCTATTGTCGAAAGGGCTCATCAAACCTTAAAATTGGCATTGCAACGATACATGGGGTCAAAAGGCCTTAAAGCCCCCCCTAGCCTCCCAGTATTACAAAATGTGTTAAATGTTTGTCTGTATACGCTTAACTTCCTTAATCTCACTGGCACCCCTCCCCTGTCTGCTGCGTCTCGACACTTTACTAAACCACCTGTTCCCACTTCGAGACCACTAGTCTATTATAGACAGTTACCTGATCCTGCGTGGAAAGGACCTGCCGAATTGATCACCTGGGGTCGAGGCTACGCAGCAGTCCAGCTTCCTGACAGAACTCTTTGGGTTCCTGCAAGGTGTGTCCGCCCATATCACCGCCCACAACCAGCGGAGCCATCATCCGAAAAGATGACAGCACTCCTCTTCTTCCTGCTTGGCTGTTCGTTTCGCTGGACTGATGGGACATCCACCAGCCTTAACGCCCACAAACCACACAACATCACATGGGTCATCAAGGACGCTTATGGGCAAATACTCAACTCTACAACTAATTACACCATGATTTCTTCCTATTTCCCCAAATTACATTTTGACTTTGCTGAAATGATTATGTATTATTAACAAAAAAATCATTTTGTATTCAGGTACAATTGTTTCCCAAAATTGATGTATATAACTCAGAAGATTTTGTTTCTTTACTAGAACCTAGACAATATAACCTTAGGGCAAAAAGAGAAGTAGTAACTGCTTTGATGCTAACTGTACTGCTGGGATTGGGGGCTTCTGGGACGGCCACAGGTATAGCTGGCCTTGTTACTTCTGATCAGCATCTTCGCCATTTAAGTGCCACCATAGATGAAGATCTTAGAAGGGTCGAAAAATCCATTCTTGCCTTGCAAACTTCTCTTACCTCTTTATCTGAGGTGGTCTTACAAAACCGCAGAGGCCTAGACCTCTTGTTTTTGAAACAAGGGGGACTATGTGCTGCTCTTAAAGAAGAGTATTGTTTCTATGCTGATAGCTCAGGAGTTGTCCTAGATTCCATGAAAGAACTAGACACCAGATTAAAAGAAAGAGAAAGGGAATGAGCTTCACAACATACTTGGTATCAAGGACTATTTAACCTTTCCCCATGGTTAACAACATTGTTATCTGCTATAGCTGGTCCACTTATCCTTCTCTTGTTGGCATGTACCATTGGACCATGTGTGATAGGTAAATTCTTAGAAATCCTTAAAAGAAAATTTGGCCAAATTGATTCAGATTTATACTCAAAACAAAAACAAATTAATGCGCTAATAGAGAAAAAGGCCCTCTTGCAATTCTCCTCGGATTCCGATAACTCTGATAACGAGTTCACCAAAGATGCTGCCAAAGGGGAACCACGAATTCTCATGAACCTATGACAGGATGAGTCGGAGGACCTAGACTGGACATAACAGTGAGGATAGTGAGTAAATAGCCCTAAAAACAAGATAAAAACAGAGGAGATGTTGCGATATGACACATCAGTAGGAAGTCACGTACACAGACAACCCAATACACATACAATACATATATAGGGTGACACTATAGGAACAGCTACGTGTAAAACCTGAGTCACTAGGGATTAGCCATATATGGCAATGATTCCTGTTCCTGTATAAAATCCTGAGTCAGCTATAGCATAAGGATTAACCATATATGGCAGTGTTTCCTGTTCCTGTCTAACCTCATGTAACCTAAACCCACCCCCCTGCTTGCTGCACAATAAAAGAGAGGGGCAAAGTTTGCTCTGGTCTTTTTCCTCTCACCAAAAGAAACCTTTGTGTCGCTGTCATCTTTGCCATCAAGAGGAGCCCACCCAGACAGTCTGCCTGGGTGCAGGTCGTCAGCTGATTCATCCCGGCACTGGGACCCGCAACTCATCAACCCGGCACTGGGACCCGCAACTCATCACTTCCCCCTCAGCAAGCCAGGGCTGGAGGAATGTGAAGAATTGTGTGCAAGCGCCAGAGTAAGGCATGTTGGAAAAGCCAGCACACCTTTCCAGTGCACTCTCCTCTGTCCCAAAGTGAGATTGAGTGTGGGGAAGGGTAGGAGGGAAGGAGAAGCCTTCCTTTGGCTGGCTTTCCTTTGGCATGGGGTGGGGGGGGAGAAACCAAATGCCCAGACCAAAAGAGCGCTGAGGAAGACAGGCTCCTAATAACCAGCCTGTTTGTGCAGGTGAGAGCTCCAGCTTATCTGGACTCGACACACACCCCTTCAGCCTTCACAGGGAGGGATCCTTCTCTGCTTGGAAGCAACAGGAGAAACCTGGAGCTTAGCCTCAGGGAGTCCTCTTCTTATGTGGAGGCTGAAGGGGAGGTGTTGCTTGGTAATTAGGAGCCTGTCGGTGATTCCAGTCTGGCTCTCCTCCACCCCACCTCCCCGCAACTCCAGGAAGGCACACCTGGCAAAGAAGGGAGAGGTTTCCTCTGACTTGGGAGAGATATGAGATAGCTCTGCTTTTCTTCCATTTGAGGGGGAGCTGGTTCCTCCCTGTCCAGATCTTCCCAGCCTCCAGGCACCATGTGGCTTCTTAAATCCTCCCTCTTTCCCCCCCCACAAAGAATGAGAGATGCCCCTCCTTTCCCTTCACTCTGCCCCATAGTTATGATTAAGCATTTATGATTTTGTTATAATTAAATAAGCATTTGTGTGTGTGTGTGTATAAAATTATTTTTAATATTAAATTTATATTTAATATAAAAATATTTTTTTATATTAAATATATTATCTTTTTTTAAAAAAAATTGTATTAGTAGTCCTCGGGATTTAAAATTATGAGTTTGGTGGTCCCCGAAGTTGAAAAGGTTGGCAACCCCAGAGTTAGAAGTTAATGTTGCTGGATTGTGCAAATGGATCAGAGAGTTGAAAATGCATTGGCGCATACAGCTGATAACATAAGCATCAACATGAATATTAGCATTAAGCTTTAGACTACAACATACATTATATGGTGGAAAGATGCATAGAAAAATGGCAAACAAAAACATTTGGATTAAATTTTAAAACACACTTTTTAATTTTAAGAGATCTTTAAAAATGAAGGCAAGGCAAAGGCATACATAAATACATTTATAATCACCTTATTTATTAAAAAATGAATTTTCACATATTTAAACACAGGAGCATAGAAAGAAGTGGTTAGTCAATTAGGGCATCCCTGCATTTTCTGACAAATTAATTAGTGGATGCTATAGAAAATTTGAGAAATGCTGGGAAAGGCAAAACTCATATTACTTACCCTTAGGAATGTATAACCTGATGCCCAAGGATACTACTGCTCCTAAAAACCCTGGTGCAGCCTCCAAACGTTGCCACCAATTTAAATACATGGGGTATAATGATTTTAATGATAATTGATTGAATTATTATTTTGGACTACTTGTATTTTGTGTGAAACATTCATATCATTATTAAGTATATCAAGAAGAGCCTTCCTCAAGCAAATATTTTACATTTCAGTTCCAAAAATGTGCAGCTACATAAGAAAAAGGTTTGAAAGCTGGAAATAAGTAGCTCTACCATGACTGTAACAACTGTTGAGGTAATTCCCCATTAGGAGAATAAGCGCATACAGGGAGACGTATTTGAGAGGAGTGTTTGAATAATACACATACAGCACACATATACACTGTTCAGTAAATGTAGGTTTTTACTTCCAGAAACGTTAAGCAAAGTCCAAAATAGACAGTTCAAAGTCATTCACAGGTAAAATCAGTCAGTTTTCATCCAAGGATAATCCAAATATCAAATTCCAGTGTCAAAAACAGTTCAGTATCAGATTTACATTAAATCCAGTAATATCAGTCAATTAGAAGACATGGAGCAATGGCAATACTTTCCAACAGAAAGAAACACACTCTCTTCTGAGACTCAGACTAAACAACCCAGGTTTCTGACTCCATCTTATGGCCATTTGAGAAACCACACCTAATTACAGTTTTGCATTTTCTTAAAAATACAGTTTTAAAATGTTTATTCTGGTTTATATATTTCTAACCCAAATAGCTGTTCGGTGACTCATATTCCTAACAGCAACTATTGAATTGTAATTGACTTGCAGACAAAGTAGAGAGGGAGAGGGAGGAGGGGAAGAGAGAAAGGGAGAGAGAGATGAATTGGTGAAAGGCAAAAACTGATAAGCAAAAAAGTCTGAAATCATAAGTTCAAGAAAACAGCAAATATGTGATTATAATTTAACCAATAGACTATGAGACAATATAAGTTCTAATTCTGTTTGTGAGATGAACAAATACCTTATTCAAAAATTGACCAAATAAAACAAAAGGTAGTACTGATATGTCAAAATAGAAAAAAATGGATGGGAATTATAGAAAAATTGACTTGTAGACAAAAGATTTTGCTTGGAGATCAATATAAAAAAACTGAAAAGGTCTTTGTTAATAGCTCTGCTTTATTAATATTATTGGCCAAAGTCTTAGAAACCCAAATCATGTCTATTCTTGAAAAATATGTCTTTCAGAAAAATAAGTACCCATGTTTCCCTGAAAATAAGACCCTGTCTTATTTTTTTTTGCCACCAAAAAATGCACCAGGTCTTATTTTCGGGGGATGTCATCCAGTGACTAACCTCACTTGTGCGCATCACCCCCGGCCTCTCTTTCACTGTCAGAGGCCTTCAGGAATTTCTTCTGCGGCTGGCAAGACTTTTCTGAAGGCCTCAGCAGCTGATAACAGAGCTCTGGATCAATCCAAAGCTTTGTTATCAGATACAGAGGTCTTCAGGAAAGCCTTGCTGGCTGCAGAAGAAATGGGCCAACAAGGCAGGGTGTGCGAGGCCTGGCTACAACTGTCCAAAGGTAAGTGGTAGGTCAGCTCCACCCCCCTTTCCCCACCCTAGCTTAATTTTTACCTATGCACTCTGGAGTGGGCAGGATCATAATTAGGGCTTATTTTGAGGGGTAGGGCTTTACATTGGGTGCACGTGTAAAAATCAAGCTAAGACTTACTTTCAGGGTAGGTCATATTTTCAGAGAAACAGGGTATATTCTTTCGAATCACTCCTTTTATATCTCCATGCATCAACAAGTTCAAAATAATCAATTAAATAAAAGTATTTTGTATTTTTTCCTTCTTTTCTATCTTTATTTTTTCCTTCTCTTACACCTTTTGCTTTTTTATTTTTTCCTTACTTTTTATTAGTTTGTGTTAGTTTTTAATAGCCTTGTTTAAACGTTTTAGTAAAATTATGTATATCAAGTTGCACAAAAATATGCATGCCCTGGAAGTATGCTAAAAACAAAAATAATTACCTGTAGTCACAAATCTTTTATTTATAAGAACTCCAAAACACATGAAAGTTAGCTATGCAAAGTCCTTTTTAAAATACTAAATAAATGGATATCCTACTAATCATAGCTACCCTCAAAACTACAATAGCTTTAATAATAAAAACATTTAAAAATAAAATACAGAAATTGACAAAATGTCCCATGAACTACAAGGTAATTTATGTATAGAAAAAAAATGAAATGTATAAATGAAATGTGTATAGAAGATAATGTAAAACATCAGACAAACTTAACTGGGGAAGTTTTATTTTTTTTGCTATATATGTTTTGTATTGTATCCAAAAGAAGATATCCATGTCACAACAACCAAAAACTCTGACAGGCCTTCAGTTCTTATTATCTTTCTTAATATTGTTTTTGGAATTAAATAAGATTGGAAAGTACTCAAAGTGCCAAATAATGTTACTTTTATATCTTGAAAATTATGGGACTACAATTTTGATAGGGCCACACGGCTCTTCCACAGTCCTCAAAATTCCTTGTATTCTTCTGAAAACCAGGTTGTCTTACTCTGGAAACCCATTGTATTTGGATGAGAAACATTCCAAACGTCTTGGCCTAGAGTTAGAACTCAAGTCAAGGTAGCAATTATAATGTTAAGATCTTACAAAGAAGAATTGTACCATGAATACAAAGAGAAATGTCACATGGCCTAGAAAGTTTGAAAAAGAAGAAGAGGAATATATGGTCTGACAGCAAAAATAAGATGGATAATGGCTAATAAGTTATTAACTACAGCAAGGCCTTTGAATATGTCAATCATGTTGGTATGTGGAATATATTAAAGTTAATGGGTGTGCTACAATACCTGATTATTCCTCTGAAGAGCCTTTATAACGGGCAAGGAACTACTATAAGAATTGAAAGGGAGAAAAAGAGCGCTCAGAATAAAAAAGAGACAAGGATGTATATTGTTCCCCTATTTTTTTAATTTAAATATATAAGAATGGCAGTATTTGAAAGGATGATAGCTGGAAAGAAAATTGGAGGTTGAAATGCTAACAGTTTGAGATAAGATGTCACCTTTTTTGTTGAAAATAAAGATTTAGGAGAGCTCTTTATGAAAAAAAAAATCTGGGTCACTGTTAAATGGTAAAAATGTCAACTAGCATGCTTAGAGAATTTACAGTTGTTAGTTGAAAAATATAAGTTATACATAATTTTGTTTTCTTGAATTCAACAAAAGTTATTATGAACAGCATGCTGGAAAAATAAAAGGAAATTAATTTTAGAGAGAAAGACAAATAGACAAAATATTGAAAAGGAAGGATGTTTGTATGATATAAAACTTAGAATATTTAAAATGTAGAATATTTTTTTAATCCAACAGACACCTTGTTGGAGCTGATGTCTAACAAAATAAAAAAAATTCATAATGGAGATACCTGGTATTGCATGTCTTGTACTAATATTCATTTACCCATATTTTTTGCTTCATAAGATGCTCTGAACCACAAGACTCACCGACCTTTTGGGGAGGAAAACAAAAAATCTACCTCTGCTTCCCAGCCTTAGCACGTGGCTTGTCAGGACTCCACTCCTCCACTCGTTTCAGCCAAAAGCTCTTGAAGCTACAGAGGAAATTTCCTGTAGGTTGGGCTTTCCCACAATGTTTTTTTTTTTTTGTCCTGGGACCTGGGTCTATTCTGTTGCTACTGGTGCTGCTTGCCACCACTGCCGTTCACTGCCACCAACATTCACACAGCAAATAGCGGCAGTGATAATACCCGCCACCTGAAACAGCTGATTGGCAATATTCCAGGAGGTCATTCCAACCACTGATAGGCTGTGGTGGCAAACCCGGAATACTGCCTGGATCAGCTGTTCCAGGCAGCGGGGATTATAGCAACCACTGCCTATTGCCACCGCCACCATTCGCCACTGCCATTTGCTGCACAAACAGTGGCGGCAATCCCTGTCGACTGGAACAGCTGATATTCTGGGAGACCAATCCAACCACCAATAGGTGGTAGCGACAGGCCATTCACCACAGCTGTCTCCACTGCCACTGCACCAACCCCTTCCCCCTGCTACTGCGGCCCAGTCTATGAGACAATAGTTACTCCATAAGACACACAGACATTTCCACCAACTTTTGGGAGACAAAAAAGTGTGTCTTATGGAGCAAAAAATACGATATATCCTAAATTTTGTTTTAAACCTTCCTATTTAACCTAAAAGATGCTCAGAAATATTTTGTTATATGATAACCTAAAATCATGGAATAAGATAATAATTATAGAAAGCCCCTGGATTAGTTATATACCCCTCATTCAAATGATAACATTACGTAAAGCTTTGGGCTTTACCATTTAAATTGTCTGAACCCAGATAAAACTATCCGCACACAGGAGTAAAAAGAACTGTGATGACCCGGGGCGTAGCACAAAGGCAACACAAATAAGCAAGAGTCCCTTTAATATTTCCAACTTTTCTCCCAATGTCCAGGTTACTTTCAGTTGGAGAAAAACCTCTCCCAAGAACAGTCTTTAAGTGGAGGAAATTCAGTTCGAAAACAAAGTGCATACAAACTGTAAATAAAAATCCACACAAACCACGCTGCAGCAATTAACTTGACAGGGCAGGATAAGGAATTGCAGACTTGAAAAGCCAACAAAACACACACAGTTGGGAAGATGCCAATAACAGATAACAAGCCTCGACAATAACAGATAATAAGCCTCGACAGTAAGATAACTCACAATTTGCTTCCAACAACTTTTCTGTGCGTAGCTTCCCTTTTTAAACACTGTGTTCCCAGCTGCAGCTAATGAAGGGAATCAGGGCCCTTTCCTCCCCCGTAAGCCAGACAATTCATGTTACTCCCTTTTCCATTCCTCCCCACATACCCTAGGATGAAGAGGGGGTGGCCCCGAGTCTTCCTTTGAATTCTCTTCTACCTTGCTCTACTTTTTTCCTGCTCTGCCCAGCTGGACTTTGCCCTTCCCCAGTTTCTTCCACAGCTAAGGGAGCCACACTCCCACTCCCTGTCAGCTGCTTGGCCTCCCTCTCGGAATCAGATTCTGACAGGGGCATGACAAGAACAAATCTGTAGATTGAAATGCAAAATCTGTTCATCTGATATTAAAAAAACTATCCTGGCTAAAACATATTAATAAAACTTTTTTCTCTTTTCTTATTTTTATATAAACCTCAGGAGAGATGACTGTGGCCCTCAGAAACATAATAAAATAAAATGCTGTTGGTAAGTGCCAGGTGCTACTGTCCAATCAATTATTATTACTTTAACTGGCATATGGCACAGTAGTTAGAGTGCAGTACTGCAAGCTATTTCTGCTGCAGCCAGCTGCCTGCAATTTGGTAGATCAAGTCACACCAAGCTGAAGGTTGACTCAGCCTTCCATTCTTTTGAGGTGGGTAAAATGAGGACCCAAATTGTTGGGGGCAATATGCTGACCCTATAAAACCGCTTAGAGAGGGATGTAAAGCACTATAAAGTGGTATATACTGGTAAGTCTAAGTGCTATTGCTATTGCTATATATTTGAGTAGGTATAGGCATCATGTGCCTTCCACTGGAACTACTTAGTGGGATTTTCTTAGGAGCTGGGTATGAAACACGTTTAGCCTACAGCATAAACTCTAAAAATAGATTTCACATGTAAACTCATGGGCCACCCATGAAGTTGTCTGCTTTTTCAAAGTTAAATAAATATTGGGTGACATCTGGCCACCAAACTTGTCTACACTGTTTTTGAAATGCACAGCCAATGCACAAGAAATCATTGATTTCTAGTGCAGCTTTGGAAGTTAAAACAAAAGTATTATTATAATGTCTGTAACAGACACTATAATAATATTTTTCCTGAACAGCAGAAGAAATGTTTGAAATAAGGGCTCAGAAGGTACGTACTTACTGGCAAACATCTATTATGACATCTGGCCCACATATTCCCTACTGCAACTGCTAAAAATTAAGTCTTATTTTTGTTCCTTCTTAGGTTCCCACAGGCAGAGATTTCCTGCTCACAGTGCTTTGCAGACCCAGTACAAAGCCTTTTCCACTATCCATATCACTATAATTCTAGCCATTTTCCTATGTTGGAAAATTTCCTGTTGGAAGCAGCTTGACGGGCAGCCAGCAGGTGAAGGTATCTTCTGAAGGGGGATGAAAAACCTTAACTGGAAGTTTTCTTACTTTTAATAAATACTACTAAACTGATCCAGGGCTGTTGTACGATAGCTTACACCAGTGATTTGCACACCTCAGTAAATATGAAAAGAACAGGAAGCATATTTTCTTTCACAATTGGTTGCCTTAGAGCAATATCTTGCTACGCAACTTTCCCAAGGCACAGAAGCTATACTTGGGAAAAATAATTGGCAATTTGATCCTTGTCATTTTCAGAAATCTGCTCAATACTGTTTAATAAGTACTTTGTATGCTAGAATAGCAAATCGGAATATTGTGCCAGTTTGATAATGTGATCCAACTAAGATTTCCCCCTCAGCTGCTCTCAGGTTTTTTGTTTTCTTTCTTGAAATATCCTTTCCTGAAAATGATATGAGGGAATCTACATTAAAAAGAACAATGGATTAATGTAGTCCAGTAAAAGAGAACTCTTCTACCATCACATTGGTGGTTATTGTTATTATTTACATAGAATAATTCGTGTACATATACTTTCCAAGCACTTGCCACCTTATTGAATGGTATTGACTAGTGTGATCACTAAATAGAATTATTTTTCCTGATGTTTCAAGTAAAAAAATATATTAATGTTATAATTATAGAGGCAAATAAGGGAAATGTAATGAATTTCATTTTCAAGTAAGTAGCTATATTGATTTTTTTCCAAACATTTCTAGACTGATGCTGCCAAATGAAAATATGCAATAAACATTTGAGAGGGCCCCAGAAGGAAAACAGATTTACATCCTTTTGAGCAATGATTTTTGTTAAGTGTGTAAACTTCATGATGTACTGCTAAAAGGGTTTGGCCAAATTTATGTCCATTGCTGGAGAAAAGTGATTTTTTTTTATTTTCATTTTCTCTATCAAATATTTCCCCTTTATTTTCAGATTAATTGCTGTTCCTCCATATGTATTTGTTTACTACAACTGTAAAGATATAATTGACTCAATCTGCATATTGAGTTAAAGAAAGAATGTGCAAATCCCAGCAGCTTGTAGGTCACAACAGACTTAGCATGATATGTAAAGAATACATTCAAAAGTAGGTGTAGCCAAGTCTTATTCTGAAGGAAAGCTTCAATTATGAAGGTTTAAAGTACCCATTTTCCCTTTTCACTTAGGCAAAGATTGCCAGACCCTTCCTTTCCCCACATTTACTACCACTTCAAGTTTGATATATGATGCCTAGGCATGGAACAACAGCTTATTAATTTATTTTTATTTATTTTATTTTATTTATTTGTCAAGCAAGTATTAGATAACAGGTTGTGGTGATAACTAGGCATGGTTGTGAATACATGAAATGGATATGAATAAAAAAGAAACAATAGGACAGGGACGGTAGGCACATTGGTGCACTTATGCACACTCCCTACAGACCTCTTAGGAAAGAGGGGGACGTCAATAATACACAATCTAAGGTTAAAGTTTTTGGGGTTTGGGGAAGAAACCAGAGTCAGGTAGAGTATTCCAGACACTGACCACTCTGTAGCTAAAGTCGTATTTCCTGCAATCAGGTTTGGTGTGGTTTACCTTGAGTTTGTATCTATTGTGTGCTCTTGTATAGTTGTGGTTGAAGCTGAAGTATTCATTGACAGGTAGGACATTGCAGTAGATAATTTTATGTACTATACTTAGATTGGACCGAAGGCGGCGTAGTTCTAGGTTTTCTAGGTCTGGAATTTTGAGTTTGGTAGCATGAGGTATTCTGCAATGTGTAGAGGAGTGGAGAACTCTTCTTGTGAAATATTTCTAGACTTTCTCAACTGTGTTAATATCAGATATGTAATGTGGGTTCCAGACTGATGAGCTGTATTCAAGTATTGGTCTAGCAAATGTTTTGTATGCTCTAGTTAGTAGTGTGATATTACTGGAGAAAAAGGTACGTAAAATTAGGCTAACAACTCTTAATGCCTTTTTGGCTATGTAGTTACAGTGGGCTCTAGCACTTAGATCATTAGAGATGAGTACTCCAAGGTCCTTGACATAGTTGGGGTCATCAACGAGGTCTTGATTATTCAGCTTGTATTTTATTTTCTGATTTTTTTGCCGATATGTAAGACAGAGCATTTGTTTGTTGAGATTTGAAGTTGCCATTTGTTTGACCATTCTGACACATAGTTGAGGTCATTTTGAAGGGTAGCAGAATTGTCAGTGGTGTTGAATATTTGCAGACAGAACACAGATGCTCTTAATATGATCACAGAGGTCATTTAAGTAAAGTATAAAGAGAGTTGGTCCTAGAACGCTGCCTTGGGGGACACCACTGTTGACAGATACAGGATTTGATAGGGTATTCCCTATTTTGACCATTTGTTGCCTGTTTGACAGGAATGCATCTATCCAGTTATGCAGGTGTCCGGAGATGCCATAAGATTTGTTTTAGGAGTAGTTTGTCGTGTACCACTGAATCAAAGGCTTTACAGAAATCTATGTAAATAGTGTCAATTGCTTTGCCCTGATCAAGTTGTGTAGTCCATATGTTTTTTCAGTGTAGGAGTTGCAGATTACAGGATAATTTTTTTCTGAAACCAAATTGTTTATTAGAGAGTAGGTTGTTTGTCTCTAAGTGGAGGATAATGGATTGGTTAATAATTGATTCCATGACTTTACAGGTGACGCAACATAAAGATATTGGTTTGTAATTTTCAACTAGGCTGGGGTCTCCCTTTTTGAAGGTAGGGATGACAGTGGCTAGTGACCATAGGTTTGGCAAGGAGCTGGTCCTGAAAGATTTTTCAAATATTATGCTTAGAGGTTCTGCTATGGCAGTGGGTAGGTTTTTTAAGAAATAGGCACATATTCCATCTGGTCCAATAGATAGAGATGGTTTTAGATTGTGTAGTGCTTTTTCAACATTATCTTCTGTAAAATCGATATGTATTAGATCATTGTAGTTGTCTGTGGTTCGACTAGGAAATATTGGGCATTATCCATTGCTGTTTACAAAGACTGAGCCAAAGAATGTGTTAAAGCGGTTGTCTTTAATGGTGTCATTGTTACAGTCTTTACCATTAGGTCCTTTCAGGGGTGGGATGGATCTCAAGTCTTGAAGTTTGTTGTTTACAAAATTGTAGAAAGCACAGATGGAATTGGTGCATAGAAGCTTTTTCTCTTGCTTTATGTGATAATTGGTGCATTCGGTTTTTATCTGGTGGCATACATTTTTGCATCAGCTTTTGAAGTTGGCAACGTGACCAGATTTGTTTTTTTGCCAAAGTGATCTCTTTTTGGATTGAAGCTTCCTTATTGTTATGGGTAATCTGTTTTTCCTGGTTCTGGGAGTTGTTATTGGTACATACAGTTTGATGGCTCTTTTGATTTTTAGTAAAAATATGTTGTAATAGTCTTTAACAGTATTGCATCCCATGAATAGAATTTGTCAGTCCAGAGATGAGAGATCATCTTTTATAAGAACATAGTTGCCTTTTTTGAAGTTATAATTGGGTATCCTGTCATTATGATGATTTTTATGAGGACATATATTGAGACAACAGTCAATCATGCTTTGGTCACTGTTGGAAAAAAGCTTTTGAAAAGCTGGTGAAGATTGCATCAAAATATTTGTGGTGCAATAAAGGGTTAAGTCTTAAACTAATTATTTAGTATTAAAGTCCCCATTACTTTGTGTATTGTTTTTATACATGCTATTAAGAAAAAGCAAAGATGCTGTGCAAATTCCACAATAAATATTCAAAAATAAAGAAAAATATGCTTATTTCTAATAAATTTTGCTTATTTCTAATAAAGCTTAAACCATAAGAGGGCTTTTGTTCTTTTTTTTTTATTCTAGAAAAAAACATTTATTTGACATACATTTAAAACAGACAAATCAACACACACACACGTATGTATGTATGTATGTATATACATATATACATTTTATAGCATCATAATTGATTTGTCATAATTGCATGTAAATCTTCCTTTTTGTCTTCCACCACATTTTGGAACTAATTCCATGTGTACCATTGAATCCTGGAGTTTGCAGTAGAGCACTTTCCTATTTTGTTCTGAATCCTCTAATTTCTTCTCCACTATCTCCGTTCTTGCCTCTACTAAATTTAATTTCTGTTCATTTTTTATCACTTTTTCCTGCATCTTTCCAATCTTACTATTCAAATTTTGTATTTCATTTTTCACTTGTCCTATTTCAGTTCTCATCTCTGTTTTCATATCTTCATGGTTCCTTGCTATCAATTTGTGGGTTTTTACCATCATTTCCTGCATCATAGTGAGCATTGCCTGTACTGTCTGCAGGCTTTGAGCTGAACTAGTTTTTTCTGCCAGTAGCATTGCATCTATAGATCTCTGCCCCATAGGTGAAGACATCATTGTTGTAGTTTTCTTTCCTGATTTTACATTTGTAATTGATGTTGTCACCATTTTAACTATCTGCAGCAGCTCTTTCCAATCTACCATCAACTATCCCTCATAGAGCACTATTTTCCTCTCCTTTTCAGTTCAATAGTAATATTAATACATATATTATTATATTATTAATTACCAAAATTCCATTATGGAAAATCATAATCAGCTCTTATTTCTATTTTTTCTTATTGAACTTATTCAACTATTACAATACTTAAGAGAATTCAATATTAATCAAATACAGATATATTTACTTACAAAATCAACAGTCTTATATACTTAACTAATTAATTTAAAGCAGCCAATTCATTAAAGTAATTAAATTCTTATGTATATATAAATATCAATTAATCTATTTAAAGAAATAGTTCTTAGTTATATGCTTACCTCAGAATAAAAATACCTCAATTTCTTACTATATGATTATTATTTGAAGGTCTGAGTTCTATATTTATACAACACACTTTCAATTGTCCAGTTATTCAAAAATTATTAACCGGTATTCTTAACTCAATATTCTAACACATATATATCTATTAAGATTATGTTTTACCAATATTATTTAGTTACATCTATGATTGACCAGTTGAATGATGTCCATGGATGATGATGATGATGATGATGATCTTCTTCTTCTTCTTCTTCTTCTTCTTCTTCTTCTTCTTCTTCTTCTTCTTCTTCTTCTTCTTCTTCTTCTTCTTCTTCTTCTTCTTCTTCTTCTTCTTCTTCTTCTAAATACCTTATTGCAGTTCTTAGTTCGAGTTCAAAATGTCCTCTTTAAATTTGCACAGTCACTTCCACCATTTTGTTTCTCCTTTCTATTTTGTCTTCTTCTTCTTCTTGCTCCTTTATTCTTTTTCTCCACACAGTCTTGGTTTCACTTATAAATCTTAGTTATCTTATTTCTTCCTTTTTTCTTTATCACAGTTATCAGACAAATATTGCAATTATAAGGTTTCTTTCCTCAATCCTTTCCTTAAATCTTTTAAAGTGTCAATTGTTCTCTTTTCAAGTTTTTACTTTCAGCTGTTCTTCCGATCTCTCTGTCTCACTTGGACACATCACTGTCACTTTCTCATTCTTCCCACAATTCTCAAATGTCAATCGCCAAAAAATATAGTTATACAACCCCCTTTTCAGCTCCCAAAGTAAAAGTAAACAGTGTTGTCTCACCCTTCAGCTCCTCCATTTTCAGCGCTCCATTAATCAGCACAAATTACTGCCATTTCTTTAGTTAGTACTCCTTCCAATATTTCTGCCACTTCGCTGCACTGTTCTGTTTGGAGTTTCAATTTTCAATTTCCGTTTGTAGTATAAAACAGTATTCTGGAAATCTTCTTTAAGTTCACCTTTCCATTACTCAATTTGCTGTTTTTCACTCTTTGCTTCCTTCCTTCTTCTTTAAGCTGCTGGGCTGCCACGTCTATGGTTCTGATCTGTATGATCTCCCTCTTCTGCTGCTGGTTTTCGGGGGATTCTCTTGTAATCTCCAGGATCACGGCACTTCCTCAAGATCTCCAGGTCTTCCCCATTCGTCTGTCTACTCCTCCGAGGTCCAACACGCTCCTGGAAGCCACCAAACAGTGAAAATCAGAGACTTTCAGAGCAGCGATCCGCTCCTCAGCTCCGCATCAACGCAGTGCCCAGCTGGAAGCCTCCAAGGGGTTTTTTGTTCTAATCTCTTCGAAAGAAAACAGAACTGCTGAACTCTAGCCACATGCTCAAAACTATTAAGTGCCAAGAGGTTATGCTAGAGTAGGTTCTTACTGTGTTATTTTCATTTCAAGTTTATGGATGAATAAGCCTTATCTCTTTTACAAGCTTGAAGGATGAGGGGGAGCCTGGTCAAGGCATGTCTTTCCTCCAAGAAGATGGTGATGACAAGTGGGAAATTACTATATGACTCATAATCCAAAAGCTGTGCCATATATCTGAACAGAAAGGAGATGAGGTCAAAGACCATGTCCAAAAGGATTAGGACTTGCCCAGCTGCAATAACCTCATTCCCTATACTTCCTTAATTTTCTTTAAAAAAAGAAAAGAAAGCACAACAGAAGAAAAATATTTTCTTTCTGTTGTTTGAATCTGCAGAAGAGAAGATGTAATTTTATGGATCTATGGCAAGCTTAACCATAGAACCATTAACTAGAGCAAATTTGGCTAGGGTTTCACAAATTGCAAAGCCAGACTTGAATTAGCTATGGTACTATGCAAATATCTATGGAAGAACATTTTGTATCTGGAATATATGAATGTGCTTTGGCACCTGTTGTTATATGAGAATGGTCAAAATTAAACGTGTGTCAGAAGAAGCATAAACCAAATATAGAGCAAATGGGTTACTTCAGAAATAAGTGATGTAAAATAAGAGGGTCAAGAATGAACAGGTGCTGAATGAATGTGGATTGAATACAAAAGTGAGTTAACACGTTAAATATACTGAGGTTGCTTAATCACAAAAAGAGAACTAATGTTGATCAAGTTGTAAAACATGAAGAAGGAACGAGTAGGCTGGGTGCAAGGGGAAGAATGAAAACAAATGAGTTGGTTCAAATGATGAAAGTTTTATCTTTTTCTGAAGATTGTAGTACAAAAGACAATATTTTGAAGGGTATAAGGAGGTGATAGAGTCAAAGATATTTGCAAGAAGAAAAGTTTAGAGAGTTGTAATCAATGGAGTTGCTGTACACTACTCAATAACACCCTACATTTAATTTACTTTGCTTACTATTTCTCACTCCTTTTTGTGCTTTGCATAGCACTATTTACTGCAAAAGGAACATTATCTTATTTCTTTTTAAGAATTGGAAACAAAAGCATTTCCCCATGGGAAGGATTCTTAATTCCATTTTAATTAATTCCAAACTCTTATTTCAAATTTATTTGGACTCAGTCTATTTGTAACTTTCTAAATTCAAAGTTTTAATCGCCTTTTGCTGTTTATTCCAGAAAAAAAAAACTTAATTTCTTAAACTTGTATTTAAAACTCTCTTTGCTAAGGATTGAAGAAAACTTACTTGATGCTGTAAAACTTGTTGATTTCAAAGTTCTTAACAGCTAAAAATAAGTTAACAAGCAATTTCTGAAAGTGATTAGAAAAGGAAATATGTGCATCCAGTGTCCTTTTAAAGGCACCAACCTTCTTTGGGCAGAAGTGCTATGCCTTCCTCTCTCAGAGCTCTAAACCCAGACAGAGGTCATTGTCTTGCAACTTCCTCAGAAGAACAATTGCTTTGGAGCACTTGTGGCCAATCTCAAGTCCTCACTTTATCCAAAAAGGAATTACAAAGAGCCGATTTGTGACTAACCACAGTCATTGAGTCTCCTTTTTATGGAGCCATCTTCAGTTCACCATTTCTTCCCTGGAAATAGCTGCAAAAGGGAACATAAAAATATGCTTGTATGTATAAACCCGCATTACTGAATACCAACATTATGCATTCTAACTTTTTCTGAGAACTAATATAAACAAATATAGTAAAGGTCCTCCAAATATTTCTGTGACATGGAGGATTTAGAAATGAGCAATTTTCTGCAACAGAAGCTTTAATAATTTATATATTTAACAGTACTGAGGTGTTTCCATAGCAGCAACATTTTCATTAATACTGAATGTAAGAATAATGTGCCATAAAAATTGCCTACTGATAGCCTAATATGAATATTTATGCTACCTTTTTAAATGGATAAGCAATAGGAAACTTGAACACATGCAGAAAATAACCACCATTTTAGATTGGTGTCCTGTTAAGATAGGCAAGTCAGGATGCTAATCGGTTTAAACTAACTGCAAGCTCAACTATATACCATCCTTATTACTGGCAAAATTTGTAATATATCTTAGAACCAAATATGTTTGAATAACCATACCAAAGAGAGGGACAGTGATATCAATTTTTTTATAAAGCTAAGATCCATGTGTCATTTAAAAAATCAATTATACACTTCAGGATTACAAGCATGTGAGAGAATCTTTGGTTATTGTCTGCCAATTCTAAAATCCATAGTAGAATTTTTTTTTTCAGGCCAATCTGCAATCATAAAATACTATACATTACAGATGCTCTGGAACTTTACATTAAGCATACTGGCGACAAAGAAAAAAGAGGACAACGAGGACAAAGCTGGAATTGATAGCGAAGGTTATAATTAGACTGTGGAGGAGGCTGCAGATAGATCAAATAGAGTTTTTAGTTGCTATGCTAGAGAAACAAACAACCTTGTATTTTTTTAAAAAATGATAGTTTATTCAGAACTGAACCATTTCCTTTTAAAAGTTAAATATAGAGTCAGATTTTTTGAATTGAAACTGTATTGCTTTTATTTACAGCTGAAATTACTTTGAATAATAGCAATAGCAATGGCACTTAGACTTATATATCACTTTATAGTGCTTTTACAGCCTTCTCTAAGAAGTTTTACAGAGTCAGCATATTGCTCCCAACAATCTGGGTCTTCATTTTACTGACCTGGGAAGGATGGAAGGCTGAGTCAACCTTGAGTCTGGTGAGATTCGAACTGCCAAATTGCAGGCAGCCAGCAGTCAGCAGAAGTAGCCTGCAGTACTACATTCTAACCTATGTGCCACAGCATCTAATGATTTACTACAGTGGTTCTCAACCTTTTCTTCACCAAGGAATACCTTTAAATACCTTTTGTAGACTATGGCCATAGACCCCCAAGACTTAACCCTAGTGTTGGGTCTGTTCCAGTTTTGCCAGAACTCCACCCCGACAACAATTCAATGGCTGTTAGTGATGGTGCTCCGTTCCAGCTGACAGTCCAACGCATTTCAATCCTTCCTGCTGCATTAATGGGAGCCGGCGTCTTGGCAGTGGTTTAGAAGCAACGCAGTTTGCTTCCCACATTGGTTATCAGCAATTCAGGACTGTAGTCAGCTGTTGGGAGGGGTGGTGGTTAGCGATTGCATCAGCCGCTGCAGGGTAGTTCCAGGGAACAATTATGTTTTGTTAACCTTTGTTGGGGAAAGCGGATACGAGGCTGGGACAGAAGGGGGAGGGATTGATTGGATCATTTAGGCATGGGGTGGAGGTGCACAGGTGTAATTCATGGGCGGTGCTGTTATTATGTGTTAATTGGGGGAGGGCATAAGAACAGCGTTGGGAGGTGGTTGCTCTCAATGCTGACTTTGAACATATCCTTGTTACTGTTACTACTGATTGTGATTGGAAACCCTGCATTAAACCTTATTATTGTATTTCACTGCTTGTGAGTAACGTGGTTTATGGAAAAAGGTATCCAGTGCCTGATAGGCTGTGACAGAAAGTCAGCATTCCCCAACGTTTACTTTTCTTGTATCTTCTGGAATTGCTGGGTGAAGCTTTAGAGTGTTGGGATTATGGCAGAGGGAATGGAGCCTAATTTGTCAGTAAGACAAGATACAAAAGTAGCCAAGGAAGCAAGAGAGGAAGCAAGTAAAGGACAATTGGAGAAGAAGGAAGAAATGCCAATCCCTGCTCCATTAGTGGTGCGGCCTAAAACATCTAGAAGTATGAAGGAGGTTAGGTTAAGCGAACCCAGTAGAAAGGAGGGGGATGAAAAACCTGAAGAGGATAAACACTACCCCCCCTAAGTGGCAAGTGAAAAGGTGGCGTGGAATGGAGGACAGCCAATTGACAGCACCCGGGAGTGAGACATTGGATATGTTGAGGATGCAATTTGGCGATATAACACTAACTGATCCACCAAGTAAAGAGGCAGTACGTCCAAAATATGGGTACATTTTGGGTAGTGACCTGTTGTATAGTTCCAGTCCCATGGGAACACATGATAGAGACACTGGAAGGGGTGTGGAACGTTCATCATCAAGGTATAAACAAGGTAGCTGGGACATGCCTCAGTAAGAAAGACAGCAAAGGGAGGGTAGGTTGTCTGATATGCATAACTGGGAACTGGAACATTCATCCGGAAATAGACGGCAGCAGCGCCATATACACCAACTTTGGGATTTAGAACAAAGTGAGAGACAACCAATACCACCTTGGAATGGGCCATTTTCAGGAAAGTGCCCCCCTTTGAACACGTTTGATGGAAAGGTTAACAGAGTAGCTGTATTTTTGAGCCAGATAATTAACCATTTTGATTTGTATGGACAATGTTATCCATCACATTGGTGGATGGTGTTTGCTGTCACAAACGTATTGGACGGGGAGGCCATGATTAGGCAGCGGATTTGCATCGGCAAAGATCACATGAATTAAGTGATATTGGCATTTTCTAGCAGCTCTAAGAGCGCAATTTGAGGATAGATCTACAGAACAACAGGCAGAGGATGATTTGTTGGTAATAAAACTACATGGTAGATCAGCTAGTGAGTATGTGCAGGAATTCCAACATATGGCTGGGAAAGTACCCTCTTGGCCTGAATGGTCACTGATCCATATATTTAGAGATGGACTAGACCACAACTTAAGTCAGGCCTGTTTGTATAGAGGTATACCAAAATCTATACATGAATGGTACCAGAGTGCTATAGAGCTGGATGCTGGTCTATGAAGACTAAATCCAAAAAAGGAAATGTCCTCTGTACTGTGTAAACCTGAAGAACAAGCAATTAGGTCAGAGCCAAGAGGATTACCTCCCTTCCAAAGTCGGGGAGGGGAACTTTCCAGTGCTTTCGTTGCAACCAACCAGGACATCGAGCCATGAATTGTCCAATACCACCATTGTCAGTATCATGTATATCTCAGGACTTGCCTTCAATAAATATGAGTAAATCAAAATCAAAGATTAGGTTAATTCTGGAACAGTCAAGAAGATTAGTGACCCAAGTACCAAGTGGTGGGATTTGGAAAAATGTCCAGTGGCTGAGAGAATGGATTACGAGACAGAAGATGCTGCTGCTGCTGATCCAATGGTAAGTATGCCTACTCATCCATTCATAATCCTTGTCACACTGTGGAATATGCGTACTAATCAAGGGACTGAGTTGGGGGCACTGATTGATTCTGGGTGTACCCAGTGTCTTATAACTCAGGCAATAGTAAACAAATTGGGATACAGGTGATACAGTTGAATAATCCTATTAGGTTTGAACAGGTGGATGGGTCTTTATTGGGTGGGATGCTGGCCACACATCGAACAGAATATATTAAAATGATGATGGAGAAGCATTGGGAGTGGATATCATTTGTGGTAGTATCTCATATGACTGAGGCTTTGATATTGGGCCTGGCATGGTCGGATAAATGGCAGCCGACTATTAGATGGGAAAATCCAACTAGCTGTGGGACCATCTCCATTGCTATCATCGAATGATCAGCCCAAAGGTTTAGCCAAGATGCTTATGACTGATAATGAAAACACCTTGAAATGGCATTATCCATTGGAGTATCAAGATCTAGCAGAGGTGTTTAATGAAGAAGGGACTGATTGTCTACCACCCCATAGATCAACCGATTGTCAATTGTACTGGTTCCAGGGGTGCAGTTGACTAAACCACATATGTATTCTATGACTCCTAAATAAATGGAGGAAATGCGATTGTATATCGATAAGAATCTAAAAGGGGGATTTATTGCACCCAGAAGATCTCACGTAACTGTTCCTGTATTGTTCAGAGAGAAGGATGGAGGGCTATGTCTATATGTAGACTTTCGGGATCTTAACGCAATATGTGTTGAACAATTATACCCATTACCATTGATAAAAGACCTATTGGCCATTTTATCCCAGAGACGCATACCGTATTTCCCCATGTATAAGCACCCCCTTTGTATAAGCCACCCCCAATTTTTGGACTGTGAAGTTTTGAAAAAAATATTTTATTAGAGAAACAAGTTATGAAGAAAGAAAATTTACAAAGAAACAAAATTCGACATCTAGATCTACAACTCGGTCATGGCGAGCGGTGCGGCGGCGACGCTAGCAATCTACGATCGGAACGAGAGTAGGAACGAAGCATTCAGGCCGATGCCTAGCGTATGCATTTCTATCGCGTACTCGCACTCGTAATAGTATCATCACGTACAATTTTTACAAAAAAGTATAGCATACTGCTGGAAAACCAGTTTATTCCTACTTTATTATTTTATGCATTTTTCACGTATAAAAAGTGTACCTGCTTTGTATATGCCACCCCCCTACTTTTTGGGCTTGAAAATTTTGGAAAAAAGGGGTGGCTTATACATGGGGAAATACGGTATTTACCAAGCTCGATTTGCGAGAGGTGTACTATCGTATATGTATCCATGAGGGGAATGAATGGAAAACTACTTTTAACTGTCCATTGGACAGTTATCATTTCACCGTCATGCCATTTGGTTTGCAAGGAACTGCAGCTGTATTTATGCAGCTTATTATCATATTTCACTGCTTGTGAGTAATGTGGTTTATGGAAAAAGCTATCCAGTGCCTGACAGGCTGTGACACCTAGATTTAAATCATAATATTTCTTCAAGCCTTCACAACACACACACACACACACACACACACACACACACACACGATAACATTGTGCCCCTCAGGGGTCTGCAGACTACAGGTTGAGAACCACCAGTTTACTGTGTTAAAAAAAGATAAAACAGAACAAGGTAACGTAGTTTTTGTAGGACCTTGAAGAAATTTCATCATTGTCCATTCAGTCATGTCTGACCCTCAGTACTCTCCATGCTTGTCTGTTTTATACTACCTCTTTCAGATCTGCCATGGTCATCCCAGTATCATCCTTTATCATGTGTAGCCAAGAGGTACCAATGCGCCCCCCCCCCCCTGTTTTCCTCTGGCCATTCCCAGCATGATTAACTTTTCAAATGAATCAGCTCTCATGACACAGCCAAAATATGATAGTCTTTGTTTTGGGGGAAATGTACCCTCAAAGAATAAGCACCACAACTTTATATTATGGAAAAAGGAGTTTAAAATGTGTATCAGAGTATTTTCTTTCCTGGAGTATAAAATCCAATGCAAAACTTCCAAGTTCATTCTTTTCTAAAGCAAAAGCAAAAGCAGCAAAAGTAATGCCACCAGAAAAATCCCCATTAGAACATATTATAAAATAGATGTACAGAGCTGAAAATGGTTGATTCTCATGTGTTTACTTATTTGCTTATTTAGGCTAGTTAACACTGAAATACTTCCTGCCCTTGGGAATCTAATGAAATGTTCATTGTTTTGTTGCTTGTTTTAGGAGCCTGGTCATTTTTAATAGGCTATGCTTGTCTATTTCTAAATAAATAAATTACAAAGACACTGTAAATCAAGTTTATGGGAACTTTTCCATAATAGGAAGCTGGCAATAACCTTTTAGTTATACGTTGTTATAATAAATCCACCTTTGCCAGAGTCATTGAATTGCTTTCATTGTTCATTTGTGTTCATTTTGGTGTTTGGACATTTTAGGGGAGGGTGTGTACATTACGATTACAAGAAAGGGAAGTGTGATGGCAAAAAGTTTAGAAAATCCTGATGTAAGGTGCATCAGATAAGCTTATTTTTCCTCCTCTCTATAATTCTTTTTCCTCATTCTACTTTTTCTACATTCCTTTCTTTATAATTATGTCTGCTGCAGTAAATCAAAATAATTGATTTGATTTCCAACATAATTGAACTGATAACATATTTTACACAACCAATTTAAGCTTATAGGTTCAGTAGCTTCACACTGCAGAAGTTGAAAAAGCAAAGCAAGAAAGGCTTTGATTAATTTGTCATGTATACACTGAGAGTCCTCAGTTAGTTGAATTGCTAAGTCTGAGAATATAGTCCAGGGTTTTATTACAAAACATTGTGGAGCATAACTAAGAATCATAATAACTGTTGTTTGACTAACAATTGAATCTCCCAAACAGAACAAAAAGCAGCAAGCCTCTGACAATATCACTGCCTAAATATTGGCAAAAGAAAGGATCACAGTACATTAAAAGGATGTTAAATATAGTGATCAGTTATTTCATGGTAGTTATTTTGAGACGGCAATTAATTCTTAGGCTAATGATTATGAATCACCTAATTGTAATGGGCCTTGATTCATTTTCTTCTCTACTAAAATAATGAAAGACTGCCATCCATTTCTACTTGGAAAATTCACAATTTGAAGATAGGCATACAAGGATAGATAAACCTACAGAAGTTTTAAGTGAATTCAGTGGACTGTTCAGTTACTAAAATACAGGCCTTTATTAGCAAGCATTGCTGAAAATGCTTAGTGGATTTCCACTGGTGCTTATGAATCTTTTATTAAAATCCCTGAACTACTTATACTATCATCTAATGCACCATGCAGCCACTGAAATAGAGTCAGTATTTAGTCCAATACTAGATACTGCATACTAATTTCCAGTGGTCAGTATAGATCAGTTTTCCCCTTGCTTTTATTTAATGCATAATCTATACTGACTAGATACATTCAAGAAGACATTAATTCCTGTTACGTCTGAAAATCTGATATTTCTTCTATCTTGGACTCAATCTGTATTGCTTCCTCTGTGGTTAAAAGGCAGAGAAAGATTGCTTGGGAAGAAGGATGGAGAGAAACACAAAGTTGGGAGAGAGTCATCACCATTGTCAGAAGGAAGGAGCTTCAGCCCCTTTCTCCAAAGCTTATCCTACTTGCTTTTGCATGTTAAATCAAATATTGATAGAAGAGAATATTTTTAGCTCAGGGTTGAACTGTGGAGTCCTTGGTGCTCTCTGAGCTTGGTGGTTTTCTTGTAGACATTTCATTAGCAGATTATGTAACATCATCAGAGCATCAAGGACCCCATATAAATTAAATATCATAAACATTCAGCACATAAACATTCAGTAATTTTCTTATCCCTTTTTTTTCTATTAAATACCTATTTTATTCTACCTAGCTAACTGGTTAGCTACCATCTCAGACAAAATAAACCAGATGAAGAAGAGGCAATGAATAAATAATTTATGACTAAAACATTGGTATTATTTCTCACTCTCTGATTAGTTCTCAATTTATCTCACCTTCTTACTAACAGATGGGCAAAACTTCCCAAGAGAGACTGATATATTTCATAACATTTGTTCCTTTCATAAACTCTTAGTGATATTTTAGCATAGTAAGACAGTTTATGAATAAGTTGCAAAACAATGCAGTCAAATTTAAAACATGTTATATGGTGTAAATAGGCAACTGAGGTAATTAGAAATGTGGTGATATTTTTCTGTGAAATGTGTTCCTGTATAAACAAAATTGGGTCTACATATGTATCATCTGATTCATTAATTAAACATAAGTGTCTTCAGGCACTTTTTCCTGCCACTTTTATAAGCATCATGGTCAACAACTTTTATAGTTAGCTCAATAAACATTTTGATGACTGAATTCACATATTGTTTTCAGCCAAGGATTGCCCTAATCATCATTTACTGACTAAACCACAACTTTATTCATTATACTCACCAATCACATTTGACTAGATTTGAATATACTAGATGTAAATCAACAAGCAACATTGTAATTTTGCAAAATATATGGAAATGGAAGACAGGAAAACAAAAATCTGTATTTATCTCCATTTCTCTAATGCAATTTACCTTTTGATATTACTTCAACTGTGATTCAGTAAAGATAGCTTGTTGTGCAAATTTGCATTTACTAAAATATTGAAATTATAGCATTACGTTTTAGTAGTCTTTGGAAGCACTACTGAACACACTGATATTTAGACAGTATCATTCAGTGGAAATCTACCTAGTGTTCTTGAAAACAAAATGCTATTCATCGCATGCAGTAACATTTTGCAATCTGGCTACATTATAAGTGAGTTTGAAGTATTGCTAAAGAATGCAAATTACTGTCCTGTACTGCAATGATTCACTTAACAACTGTAACAAAAGGTTGTAAAGTAGGGCAAAACTCACTTAACAATGTCTCACTTAGCAGCATAAATTTTGGGCTCAATTGTGAGTGTATGTTGAGGACTACTTGTATAGTGAAAAAGTATTGAAATGGAAGTGATTGCTACATGATTGTTAGTTTAGTCTGTTAATAGGAAAGGGAAGAATTCTGCATATTGATGCAGAATCAATATATGCAGTGTGTCGTTTCCCTCCCTCATTGGAAATATGGACCAATATGGAAAAACATGGCATGAACCAAAACCAAAACACACAAAAATACAGAGGGTGCAACCATAAAACAGAACAAATTCTGCCTGTACCATTAAAAAAGAACTGCAGCAGAGACATTGTGAGCTCACAGAGCAGGGTATAATATGCCATCTGTTGTGTAGGTGGGTAAGTGGGGAGGGAGCCTCTCCAACTAAAAATCCTTTTAGCTCTGGGAGTTACTGGTTAACTTGGAGCTTGCAATTTTATGCACAGCTTGCATAGCTTCACAGAATTGTTGCTTTTGTTGAAAAAGTAATCAGAAGCTTATAATATTCTTCATATTAATTGTGTGTGAACAAAGAGTTTGTAGAAAGAAGAACAAACATTAATTAGTTTTTGGAAAACAAGCCAGCATGCTACCGGTATAAAAGATAGTGCAGAAGCTCTATATGCTGGCTTATTTATACAGTGATTCCATTTTCTTTGCCAAAGGAAAATGATTAATTTGTTTTGTCATTTCTTATTTGTGGTCCTTCTTAGCTTTGTAACACAGTTCAAGAGTCCCTTGAATTCTTGATAAAGCCAAAGGCAGTTATTTCATTTCATAATTTAATAATTTTAATGCTCAAACTAGTTTCAGCAAACCAGGTTTTATTTCTTTATCTGCAAGCTTCAAAAATGGATAGAATTAAAAGAGATATGAAGAAAGAATAGCTAACAGTATTTCTTGGCATGACTACTCAGAGGACTTCTTACTGAATTCAGTGGGGCTTTCTCATAAATAAATGCATATAGAGTATTAGCCTTATTATTTTAGTCCATTGGAAGATACTTTATTGAAACCTATTCCACTTTCAGTACCTCAGATCAGCCTAAATAGCTAAATGTTATTTCAGTCAACAGAAACCTAAGTTAGAAATGTATCCAGTAAATTATGCATCTAACATCATGCATTGAATATTCAGCACAATAATCATAATGTGAATATAATCAAATTATATTCATAGGGAAAAGTACATTCTATCATACATTACTGAATTTGCAAAGAACTGTTCTAATCTTGAAACATCTGAAAAACTGCAATATTTTATCTGTATTGATTCAGTGTAAGATAATTTTATTACACACAAGAATGCTGTCATGGCTAAGCATGTAAGAATATATGTTTCATGGATTTGTTTACTTCCCAATAACAAACCCTATTACTTGTCATGGTTGAGTCCCAGTCTGACATAGGGAATTGATTCAAATAGCAAATGGCAAGTTTTCTCCTTTATGAATAAAAAGAACTGTTTCTGCACTGGAAGAAATTAAAAGAACCAATTTTCCCTATAGTACATGGAATGTAGTGGTTCTAAATGAGAAATAGTAAGGTTTCATCATACCATTTTGTGGTACTAAAATGCAGACTTTCTAATAGCTTTGAAAATAAAACTGAAAGCTGAATTGAACATGATGGAAACAAGAGAAATAATTTACCATAGAATGAACAAAAATAATGGGTACATTCCATGCACTGTTTTTAAAGTATGAGAATGTGCTTGGATCCCAAATAACTAAAGTCATGGTGTTTTAAGAGAAAACATAATGTGCTGTCAAAAGTGGAACTGCTAGCAGTATCCACAGTCCAATTTTCAAGGTGGGTCCATTAGTTGGGTTTTGGCAAGTACCACTGGAAAAACAAGAACGTGTTTATTTAAGTTTACTGGTAAACTTTTGGAGCATATTGTTTGGGTTGGCCCTGGCCCTGGAAGTGTTTTGTCACACCATGCAAAAGCAGATGGAAAACAATATAGGGATTAAATATACCCTTATATTAATCTCTATAGAACAACAGAATCACTGATTAAAATTAGTAGTAGGAAAAATAAGATCCTTATAATTACAATTAAACAAAAACAAATGTTTCAAAGTTCAAGCAATGCAGGCTCTTGGAAAAATATTAAAGAAATGTACTAAAAATAAAATGATAGCAGTTCAGAGGAAATTAGGAATGGTAAATTATATCTCAGAATTAATCTCCAACTTGAATATCTATGCCACTAATCTGAGGGCATTACTGTGCAGAGTCACGGTCTGGTACTGGACTGTAGAACATGACAAGAAATTAAATTACTATACATTAAAAATATTCAGTAAAGTAACCAATTTACAGTGTTTTGTTCCATCTAAAAGAAATAAACCATCTTCACGTGCAACCAATAACAGGTTGTATTCTGTTTTATTTCAGGAACATGACCTATTTTGGGTACCAGGTGCATATACATCACGTGCATCATAGAACAAATGTTTGCAGAGTTAGAAAAGGAAATGATAGTATCATTGTTGAAAATTGTGAAGGAGGGATACTTCACAGAAGGAAAGCTGGATAATAAGAAGCACTGTAATCCTGAACTTTGCATAAGGGCCATAAAGCTAAGCCATTCCAAGAACCATTGGGGGGGGGGGACACTTGCTGGGGTTACTGCTTTAAATCTGTGAACAATTGTTATTTCTTGGTATAAATGTGTCTACAGTCAGAATTACAGAATGTAAGAGCTGAAAAAACTGTAGAAAGTCATTCTACATACAAGCCTATACTGTATAGTTGGGAGAAATGCGCCTTTTTAAAAATCATTTTATAGGTATAAATATTGTAGATCATCTTCACTGGATAAATAGAAATGCCAAGGAATAATGCATTCATAATTTTAATGTATCTTCCATTGAAATTTTATCCTTATCAGCACAGCTTGCTTGTTTGTATTATAATGAGTATAATCTTTATCAAAGATGTACATTTCTTGCTACATTTCAAGGTTTGGAATTTCAGAATTTAATAGAAAACAATATGGATGATAAGGAAAAAAGCAAAGGCCATTTTTGCTTTTTAAAAAATTCTGATTATCAAACTTCTTAATGAATGGTGTGGTAACCTAGTGGTGTAGAAGCTCATCTCCCACTCAGAAGGTTGAGAGTTCAATCCTAGACATCAAATAGGGTACAAAGAAAAAAACATCTGCTGCAGAGCATCCAGCCAGTAAACTCTCAGCTCCATCCAGTTGCCCTGACTCTCCCCCCAAAATAGGGACTACAGGGATGTTAGAAGAGAGTGTTAATTTTTTTTTAAAATCAAACTTTTGGCAGAGGAACTATTATATTAGTGAAATGTGTCCTAAATATATCATACTCCAGTATTTTCACCAACATTCCCAAAGAGTTAGGTGGCTTTAAACCTAAATAGAATGCTTCTTTTAAAGTGTGTATGCATTACTTTGGTTGTAAATTCCAGAGTTAACTTTCATCCCTCTCCCTACACACTTTGCCATTCTGTCCTAAGATATGTGAGAATTAAAATTGGTTTAGGGCTAAAAATATTGGATAGAGTTCAGGTCATCAAGCAGGTCATTCCTAAAAAGGGCATCACATGCTGAGATGAAGCAATGCTTGGACTTGTGATAAGCCAAAGAAATATTGGGGCCAGATTTTTGTCTTAGAATTATAGAATCATAAGGCTGAAAGAGACCTTGCAGGTCTTCTAGTCTTGCTCAGGGACATTATACTATCCCAGACAAATGGTTATCCAGTCTGTCCTTGAAAACCTTCAGCAATGGAGCACCCACAACTTTAGACAACAATCTGTTCTGTTGATTAATTGTTCACATTGTCAGGAAATTTCTCCTGGATCTCTCTTTAATGAGCTTCTACCCATTGCTTCTTGTCCTCAGGTGCTTTGGAGAGTAAGTCAACCCCCTCTTCTTCGTGACAGCCCCTCAAATATTGGAAGACAGTTGCTTACAGAAGCTGCCTCTCCGTTAACCCTTATTACATTCTTGGCAGGATTAGACTTCCTGTCTCAGAAACTTCTCTGGAGTTTTTTTCCTCTCATTTGCTGGTACTTTGCTTGTGTGGAGTGACCATTCAAAGTTACAATGGCACTGAAAAAAGTGACTTACGACCATTTATAACTGTTGCAGCTTCCCCACAGTCATGAGAGGCCAGGAGAGGAGATGCATACCTCTATGTGAGTGCTATTGAGTTGGCCACGCCCAGCCAATAACATGACCACCAACCACGCCCATCAACTAAGCCAGAACCAGTTGTTAAAAAATTGAATCCCACCCCTGCTTCAGCCGTATTATCTTTGTTGCTCTTTTCTGCACATTTTCTCGGGTTTCAGCAGGAAATGGCTTTTATCTATTAGAAATGTAAAACAAAAGTTGAGGTTGCAATTATATTTATATTATACTACACTAAAAACATTTAGAAGTCAATTTCCTTTTTCTTTTTCTTTTGCACTCTTTCTAATCTTTATTGCCATTTGTACAACAAACTCTAATAAAACCTTTTTCAAAATTGCTAATAAACTGAGCAATTTTATGACATATTTTAATAAGTGCTCATATGTTTCTTTCTAGGTCACTAAAACCCCAGTGACTACAATTTTAACCCCCATCTGCAATTTCCTTACATACATACACTCTGTCAGTCTCCCCAGAATTGTCATAGGAAGGGCAAGGGCTGGAAACTAAATCCTATTCCCCTTTTCAGTTGGTATTCTAATTGAAATCCCCTCTCCGTCCCACCATGGAAATTAGCTAATCTCCCCAGTATGAGACACTTTAAAAAAAATTGAATTGCTTGAATGATGGGAGTGATGATGCCATGAGAGTAAACCTTGACTAGAGGTCATTTATGGCTGCTCAGTTGTTCTTAAGTCATCAGATGTCTAGTGTAGTTGAGGTCAGCTTCATGTTACTATCTTGTTTTTCAAGAATATATTATTACAAATATATCTCTAAATGGTTTTATGTGTCTTCTGCTGTGAGTCTGTGTCTATGTAACTATTTGAGTATATTTTAATATACAGAATGGTATTTTTAATTTGGAAAAAAAAAATATTTCATAGAAACTTTTCATTTTCCCATAAACTATAGGTAAAGTTTGAGGTTTTTAAAGGTTCTTTTTTCTTCATCTAGCAATCATGAAAGCAATCTGATAGTTGATCCCATCTGCTATAAAGAAGCTTGACAAGAATAATACCAATTATGTCTACTCATGTCAAAAATCTAACTGGAGGGAGGAAAGAACTCAAATGAATATGGGAAGTGATTAGATTTTATAACAAGACTATAATAGTTGTAAAGACTATAACAATGACTGCAATATGGCAATTTTGGGAGAGGCTGGAGATAAAGAGATTATGCGCTCAGTGTTCAGTTGTGATAGCTATAATTCCCTGCAATGGAGAGTTCTGAGACCAATTAATAGCCTCTAGCCCAGCCAAAGTTCCTACAGTAAATGCAGAGAAAGACTGAATATTGATGGCATACATTTGACTACACAGGAAAAAAAAAAAGCATTTCTCTGATTCTCCGGAGTTGTACCAGAATAAAAGTCCTTGTAGAGAATAACTGCAGATGTAATTGTGAATATTATACATATTAATTTATAAAAATATGTTTTATTTCAGGACACAATTCCATAATTTATTCTATTGTTTGCATCTTGCTACACGATACATTAAGTGTTACATGTCACAAAGCACTTTATATCCTCTTGTCATGTAGTTTCCCAGACAGACAAGTGTACATGTAGTTGATATGCTTGATCTAGGAAAATATTAGGGATGTCTGGTTTTCACAGAGAAATCATTTCTCATTAAGTGTATAAAAAGCTGAAATGTTGCTTTTCAATTTTTGTAGTTTGGCAAATATTTTCTGACTTTTAATTGGTGAGTTGAGTCTGTTAATATTTATTGACCAAATCCCCCATTCTTCATCTGTTTTCTTAATTATATCTTGTTCTCATACTTCTCGTGATTCCAGATTCCTTTGGCTCTTCATATTTCCTTCCATAGTATTCTATCTTATCTCCTTCTCCTCTTCTCTTAGGTCTTTCCATTTCTTGTGATCTTCCTTTTTCTTCTATTGCTTGTCCTGAGTCTCTACCTTCTGTTATATCATTTTCTTCTCCTTGATCTCCTGAATCTTCTTCAGTATTGCAGCCTTTTCCATGGTGTCAAGCTTGGTATCTTTAGTCCTGCCAGGTTACCATTATCCCTTTCGGTGTTAGCCATCTGAAATTGAAGTTATTTTTTTTTTAACCTCATCATCAAAAACTGGTAGTTTCTCCTAAAATCCCCCATTCTTTTTGGAACCTATTTTAAAACTATATTCTTGATCTAGGAAAATATTAGGGGATGTCTATGGTTTTCACAGAGAAATAATTTCTCATTAGGTGTATAAAAAGCTGAAATGTGCAAAAGATCTAGCAAAGAAAAAGAGCTGCCATTAAGACTTTTTGAGAAAGTTAGATTTTAACAGGTTGGGTTGCCTATTCCACAGCAGACTGAAGGCTGCTAGGAATGATAGTCACCTAACAGTTGGGTTGGCAACATATAAACCAGGATAGTCATTTAATACTGTTTATCTTTAAGAGAATGCTGTAATTGTGATTGGCTGAGGTTCCTCCAATGGCCATAAGATGGAGCCAGAAACCTGGTTTGTTTCTTCTTGCATTTCCCTATTGCCTTTTGCCTGATTGTCATTCTGCTTGGATTGCTGTGAGTCTTGCAACTGTTAGCAAACTCCATTTCCTTAACTTTGTTTATGATACTAGATTTCGTTTTTGGATTATCCCTGGACTCATTGTATTGAATACTACCTGCTTTATTGTGTATGACTTGGACTGTTCGTTGGACTTTGTTTACCCGTTTACTGGAAGTAAAACCTACATTTTACTATTCAGTATATCTGTATGCTGGTTGTGTGTTATTCAACACCACTCTCACTACGTTTCCCTGAGTGCACTCATTCTCCTAATGGGGAATACCTCAACAAAGGCCACTGATGAATTCTGGAAATCATGTATATCCTTCCTCTAGGGAGGAAGAAGATCGAAGCAAAACTCAAGAAATCTGCTAATTATGAGAAATTCCCAGATAAAGATAATGTTCTATCCCATGCATGACATTCACACACAGATCCACAAAGGAGTATATTTAAAAAGTTTTACTTGATTTGAATCATTAGAGTAGCATGTAGATTCTAAACAGTTCCAAATCCTTTGAAAACTTACAAGCAAGGCTCCAAGAAGCAAAAATTCCAAGAAGCAATTAGAAGCACCATTAGTCTACCAATTGTAGAGTCATTATGTGTCATCAGCTACTCCAGGTTCAAAATCACTGAATTTTTACAGGCAGACTTTTCAGGTCACAAACAGAATATTTAGTAAGCAGACTAGTTGTTCCTAACTAAGTAATTTGAAATAATGTCCTGATCTTTCAACTCTTCAGAATGAGAGCTGGCTGTGACAGATAATTAATACGCTTGATCAAATTCTAAGGTGGGAATTTGTCCATAGCCACACCTGTGCTACATTATTAAAAAAAAACAAATTGACATGGTAGTAAAACATTACTTTTGCAGAGAGAGACTTTAAGCTAGGAAGGAAAACAAACTACAAATCAAGTTGGATCATTCCAACTTCTATTTTGAAGTCTTGGCTGGCTGGAAAGGAAATGTACTAATTTGCTTAAGTTACTTATTTGAATTGCATTCTCCTGTCTTTGAAGTTAGGTCATGAATAATAACAATTTCATACAAGGGCTTTGTTTACTAGAGTTTATGTGGTTGGATTTTGAGGATTTGGCTGCTAGCTATATTATAGCTACAGATGAGAGCTGAGCACTGGGTGGCAGCCAAAGCTGAGTAAACAGCCCTAAAAAGACCACACCAGGTCCTTCCATCAAAAGTACTATCCATCCCTGAACAGAAAAAACCACCACACAAGGCATTTGGGAAGTCAAGCAACAATGAATAATCACCAAATGGAGAATGGATTAGTATCCACTTATAAACATCTAACTAGGATGTGGAAAACAAAAGTAGATGGAGACAAGGATATATGTGTTTGAAGGAGAGGGGGAAACCTCAAAAAGTGTTTTGTATTATGTTTTTCATTAAATCATAAGAACTGACAGTGAAAAATAGGCATCAGAAGTGACAAATAAGCTTGCAGAACTCCAACCTAAACATGCTTGGGTTGTGCAATATTAAAAATATCTGATCATGTTGCTTTTGAAGGTTATATATATTATTTTACATAAGTTGGCTTTCTTCCCAAGTCCTTTTTCAAAATATTTATTGTTGCTTCTTGTATTCCCATATAATAGCTCTCTCTGGTATCCTCCAGATATATTAGACTTCTATTTCAATGAGCCAGCATGAATGATACTTTAGGGCTGGGATGTCAAACTCAAGGTTGCTTAAATCCAGCCCGTGGGGGCTGCCTGGAAATATCAAGGGACTGGCCCATAGTGCCTCTGGCGGCTAAAACAGGCCACATGCACACACATCCTCACCTCGCTTTTGCCCTCCATGGCCTCCTGCAGCACTCTGCCAGTTGAAACTAGGCCAGAAAACAGGCTGGAAATGGGCCAGAAATGGGCCCAAAACAGGCCATACAGTCCGTTTTTGGCTGGCAGAGTGCTGCAGGAGGCCATGGAGGACGAAAACAAAGCATAAGAGGGCAGCACGCAGACCCCCCCCAGACCCTGTTTTGGCTGGCAGGGTGCTTCAGGAGGCATCCATTCCCCCCACCCCATCCACAGAGGAGAACTACAATGCTTATCCAGCCCTCAAAGAAATCCAGTTTGACACCCCTGCTTTAGGGAGTCACTAACGGGTACATTTTTGTCTGGAAG